>NW_026860863.1:0-33613 GCF_026571515.1 Ruditapes philippinarum
AAATATGCAATTTTCAAAGGTTTAGACTGAATAATTTCAGTGCCTTGAACATTGTATGAAAAATGGTTTGTGTTAACATTGAAAAAAAGTTTTAAGGGCTTTGCGAACTTAAAATGAAAAAATAATTTGTGCAAACAAATTTGGAATAATATTTATAACATCTGAAATTTTTTGGCTGCATGCGGGGGCATCCGTGGCATGATGACACATTTCTAGTTCGACTTAGAATTTACGTTAAAGTTTTTGTAATAGTTCAAATATTTTCAAAGTCCATTGACATATGGCTTTGAAACTTTGCACACTTGTTCACCATCATGACCCCAACCTGTAAACAGGAGGAGGTAACTGTATCAGGCATTTTTTTTACTATCAAGCACTAAGAATAGTCGAGCATGCTGTCCTACCGACAGCTCTTGTTAATATTAATGTAAAGGATGAGTGTGTGAATTTTTTGTGCATATGTTAACATTAAAAATAGAGATACTTAAGAACTCGGCTGCTGGGTTATTCCCTCATCTTATTCCGGGGGTCTAACCAACTTTTACAGTTACAATGTAATAATAAATATATCAATAATAAGTGCAACAGGTTGATCACTTTATTGTGACTGGTAGAGCTTCTTGAAACAATAGGGGTAAATAGTGTGTTTGTAACCCGGAGTTAGGTAAGATGGGGAAAAACCCATATATGCTGAGTTCCGGATAACATATATTGTCCCCAGCATTAACTTACATGTGATAAGACTACTTTTGAATAATATCTATAAATTGTTAACATTCTATATATATATATACATGTATATATATATTTGTATAGAAATAATACAGTAGATATCTAGTCATTATAAAGTAATTAGGTAAAAAAATAGTTCATATACTGTATATAAAAAGAGCTTGCTTCGGTTTATTTGTTTATAAAAAAAATGTTCTTCTATTTTCCTAAACAAAAGTTTTCAAGATTATTCCATATTGTATAATCAATTTATTAAAGAAAAACTCGTAAATTTTGAATTCAAATGGTTAAAATTGTTATGATTATTTCTTTAGTTAAAATTAATTAAAGGGTTGCTGGCAACATAAAAATTAATGTTTTTGCATGTTACCCTACATTTATCTAGAATATTTGAAGCTGTGATCTTTATTTCTTTTACAAAACATGTTGTTGTTGACTGTTGTTTATTGAGTGTTGTTTTTAGCTCACCTGTCACAAAGTGACAGGGTGAGCTTTTGTGATCGCTTTTCGTCCGGCGTCCGTCCGTCCGTCGTCCGTCCGTCGTCCGTCCGTAAACTTTTGCTTTAAATGACATCTCCTCATAAACCACTGAGCCAATTTCATCCAAACTTCACAGGAATGTTCCTTTGGTGGTCACCTTTAAAAATTGTTCAAAGAATTTAATTCCATGCAGAACTCTGGTTGCCATGGCAACCGAAAGAAAAATCTAGGGGGTCATTGATTTTCCCTATATGAATAAAGTAAAAACTTAAAAAATCTTCTTTTAAAGAACCCAAAGAGCTAGAGCTTAGATATTTGGCATGAAACATCTTCTAGTGAATGTCTACCAAGTTTGTTCAAATAAAAGCCCTGGGGTCAAAATTGGCCCCGCCCTGGGGGGTAATTGATTTTCCCTATATGCATATAGTTTAAACTTAAAAAATCATCTTTTAAAGAACCGTAAGAGCTAGAGCTTAGATATTTGGCATAAAACATCTTCTAGTAAATGTCTACCAAGTTTGTTCAAATAAAAGCCCTGGGGTCAAAATTGGCCCCGCCCCAGGGGGTCATTGATTTTCCCTATATGGATATAGTAAAAAACTTAAAAAATCTTCTTTTAAAGAACTGTAAGAGCTAAAGCTTATATATTTGGCATGAAACATCTTCTAGTGAATGTCTACAAAGTTTGTTCAAATAAACCCCTGGGGTCCAAATTGGCCCCTCCCAGGGGTCATTGATTTTTCCTTATATGCATATAGTAAAAACTTATAAAATCTTCTTTTAAAGAACCCAAAGAGCTAGAGCTAAGATATTTAGCATGAGACATGTTCTAATGGGTGTCTAACCAAGTATGTTTCAAATAAAAGCCCTGGGGTCAAAACTGGCCCGCCCCGGGGGTCATTGATTTTCCTTATATACATAGCAAAAACTTAAAAATCTTCTTTGAAAAAACCCAAATAACTAGAGTTTAGATATTAAGCATGAAACATCTTTAAGTAAATATCTACAAAGTTTGTTCAAATAAAAGCCCAGGGGTCAAAACTGGCCCTGCCCGAGGGGTGTCATTGTTTTTTACTCTATGTGTATAGTAAAAACTTAAAAAATCTTCTTTTAAAAAACCCAATGAGCTAGAACTTAGATGTTTTGCATGAAACATCTTCTTATGGGTGTCTACCAAGTCTGTTCAAATAAACAAATAAAAGCCCTTGGGTAAAAATTGGGCCGGGGGGGGGGGGGCTATATACAGGTGAGCGACCTCAGGGCCATCATGGCCCTCTTGTTATTAAAATAATAAAAAATAAGAGCCGCGCCATGACAAAAACAACATAATGGGTTTGCGACCAGCATGGATCCAGACCAGCCTGCGCATCCGCGCAGTCTGATCAGGATCCATGCTGTTGGCTATCAGTTTCTCTAATTGTTATAGGGTTTTTAAGCAAATCCATTATGTTGGTTTTGTCATGGCGAGGCTCATAAGTAATTGTGTGTTTAACAGTTTACATGAAACATTACCTGTATTTAAATGAACATGAGCATCTGAGTAGTAAAGTTTCCACCGATTTTGATATGGATATGCTGAAAAAGAATGAAATTACAATGTAATATTGTTTACAATATATGTTACTCTTGTATGAAGTTTGTTATAAATATTGACAACTATTTCATCTAATTATGATTATTAAAATTTTTGTATATTTACAAACATTTCTGCTATGTTAAAGACCTCCTCTCACAAATTGTGCTGTATCTGTAATTTACTTGGCAGGTATCACACGATTTTACCAACCATGCTAAACTTTGGTAACCTAGGTGATTTAAGATAGAAGCAATATAAACTAGGTGATAATGTTTTTCAGACCTAATATACCTGTCAATGAAAACTTTTGAAATAATTTGACCATGATACAAAAACAGGTTGAGATATGATGATTGCATAGATGAACATGTACTGATCATTTCTGTCATAATTTATATATTATAGTCCTTTAAAAGATTTTAGAACAATTGTTGTATGTATTGTTATACATGAAATTGCTGATAGAGAAATGCAATAAGGCCAAGGTTAAAAAAAATGTAATAAGTACATTCTTCAATATGGATATTGTACAACATGGATTTTTGTTGCGGAAAATTACCCTGAAAACCCAATTATAATTTTGCATAAATAATTGCTGTCATACAAGTAGTTTTATACAACTTTTTAACCTGGTTTATACATATATGATAAAAAATACTTGAATACTTAGGTCACATGACATAATGTTTAAATGTTATACATTGTAAATAGTCACATAATTGCACAGTATTAAATTTTAGATACCATGTTTTTAACACGATAGTAATGTAACAATAACTGTAGATTCTGTAGGCAATATATAATACAACTAACTATATACACATATTTCTCTCACAAATGCCTTACTTTTATGTATATGGTATATATTTTTGAAGTAAAACATGTCTGGTGAAATCTTGTTTTGTTGTTATTTTATGCTCCAACTCCCCCCCCCCCCACACACACACATTAGTGTGTTATTCACGAATGGACATCTACATTAAACCACTGACCTTGGGCGTTAGCTTGTAAGCTTTTTTTTATCCCCCGCCGATGGAATCGAGAGGGGACATTGTTCCGTCCGTCCGAATTTCGTTTCCGCGATAGCTCTCTGCAACTACTGAATTCAATGAAACTATGGGAATCATCAATATCAAGAGGAGATGCGCATATCGTCGGCTTGTTCCGGTCAGACACTTTAATTCAGAGTTATGGCCCTTGATTAGATATGTATTATGCATATAGAACAAAAATCGTTTCATTGCTATTTCTCTGCAACAACTGGCTGGAATTCAACGAAACTTTATGGGAACTTTCAATACCAAGAGGAGATGCGCCTTGCTCCGGTCAGACACTTTAACTCAGATTTATGGTCCTTGATTAGTTATGCAGTATGCATGTAGTGCAATAATCGTTTTGTGCTACTCAGTAACTACTGCCTGGAATTCAACGAAACTCTATGGGTATCATCAATATCAAGAGGAGATGCGCATTTCGTCGGCTTGTTCCGGTCAGACATTTTAACTCCGAGTTATGGCCCTTGATTAGTAATGCAGTATGCATATAGAGAAATAATCATTTCCGCGCTTCTTCTCTGCAACTACTGGCTGGGATTCAACTTTATGGGAACTTTCAATACCAAGAGGAGATGCGCATATCGTCGCCTTGTTCTGGTCGGACACTTTAACATTTAATTAGTTATGCAGTTTGCATATAGGGCAAATTTTATGGAACCTTCAATACCAAGAGGAGATATCATCGCCTTGTTCCGGTCAGACACTAACTCAGAGTTATGGCCCTTGATAAGTTATGCAGTATGCATATACAGCAATTATTGTTTCCACGCTACTTCTCTGCAACTACTGGCTGGAATCCAATTAAACTTTATGGAAACCATTAATACCAAGATGAGATGTGCATAATGTGTTGCCTTGTTCAGACCAGACCATTCATTACAGAGTTAAGGCCCTTGATTAGTTAAGTAGTATGCATATAGAGCAATATTGCTATTTCTTTGCAACTGCTGTATTGATTTCAACAAAACGTTATGGGAACCATGGATACAAAAAGGCAAGTTACATCTCATTGCCATGTCCAGATATTACTATTTAAACATCCGAGTTAAGGCTCTGTTATTGCCTAGAATATAAAATTTATTATGCACAAAGAATATTACTGTTTATGCCATGATAAATATTTAAATAAAGCCTTATGTTTTCAGTTGTTGTGTTTGTAATAACCAGACACGTCGGGGATATAAATTCAACGAATTTGCTTGTTGTAGACAGAGACAAGTAGTCTTTGCAAGAAACAAACCACATGAGAAAGACAATAGTACCTTAAAACCGTACTTGTAAGTAGGTGGGTGACACCAATTTAATCTGACGTCACAGTTACTATAAGTCCGCCCAGACTATAATATCTGTATATTTGACAGAATCATTATTAAAGGCTTTAAGAGTTACATCAAGGAGCGTTCGTTGGATCATGAAAAAGGCCATTTTGGTATTACCTCTACAGGAAACTATAAACTTTACAGGAATGATCAGTGCCAATCTATTTGTGCATATTTTCGGCATTTTCCGGTTCGATGATTTTTGTCAGTGTTATGGACTTTTGATGATTATTATTTACGGACTACTCCCTTTATACCCAAATGAAACTTTACTGGATTGATCACTAGCTCAAGAACTTGCAAATATTACACGGTTTTTTTGAGTTGACTGATTTTTGACCGAATTATGGCTCTTTAATTGAAAAGGTATTAATAAAGTTTGTCCCGGGCGGACTACTCTTAAACCACTTATGCAATTTCATTGCCACTTTACAGGATTGATCGGTAGCTCAGGTACTTGCTCATAGTACGCGGGCTTTTTCGGTTGAATGATTTTTTGGCCAAGTTATGGCCCTCTATAAAAAGGTGGGTTTGTGTTGCCAGCTACACAGAAACTTTTCTAAAGTGGTCCTCAAAAACTACTGGTTCAATTTCATCCAAACTTTACAGGAAAGATAATGTGCAAATCGTCGGCATTTTTCGGTTCAATGACTTTGTCAAAGTTATTTTCTTTTAATGATTTTTATTTTTAAAATTTGTCCGGACTACTCCTCTTATACCTCTTACACAATGTCAATGAAACTTTACAAGATTGATCGGTAGCTCAAGTACTTGTGCATGCATAATACAAAAGTTTTCTGGTTGAATGATTTTAGGCTGAGTTATTGCCCTCGAAAAAAACAAACTTGTTTTGCCCTGTTAATGATTTTTGTGTCTCCAACATAGTAGCTGCATCATGCAATTGGCTATCATGAGGCGACACATGTGATCACTGATCGCTCTTGTTGTTGTTGTTGTTGGTGGTGGTGTTGTTGTTGTTGTTGTTGTTTTAATTACAAGTAGCATGCTTATGATCACTAGTTTTAATGTAAAACTATGTAACTAAAGCTTTTAACAGTTTAAACAGATCATTCTTGTAAACATTATCAAAACTTTGTAGTAGTATTTTTTTAGTTTAGATATGTGTTTTATTGTATTATTTACAACCTGAAATACCCCATACATGTTAGATGGTTCGTAATTTTTGGAAACGGTTAGCGACAGAGTGCCACTTAGTGCACAGACACTTGGGGTTTGGAGCTCAAAACGCTTTTAAAATCCAAATAAAATGCATATTTGTCAATCTCAGCACATGTACTGATCATATATATCAAAAAAACTTAATATAAGCCGTTTTGAAAAAAATTTATATTTCAACATCTATAATAATACATGTGACTTAGTGTTGTTTTTTTGTTGTTTTTTTGTTGTTGTTGTTGTTGTTGTTTATGTTTTTTATCACAAACGACTTTAAACTCCTAGTAACTTCATGTAACATAATGAATGTGCACAAACAAATCAGTTTTATATCACATTTCTTATAAATAAATGACACACTTTATTTATATGTATATAAAATCAGCGGAGACAATACATCTTCATTTTAAATTTGTCGTCTGCTTTAACTTGCGTCCCGGAAATAAATCAAACAAATTTCCCCTTCTGTTCCCCAGGCATTTTTCCGTTCCGCACGGAAAGGCTCAACAATTACGGAAATGTTTCATGTTTAAACTTTGGATAAGTTTTTACCGTGGGAAACATGTTGAAATACATAGCAGATTTATCTCGGTGAATTACTAAACAAAAGTAAGTTGTATTTTACTTCTAATATTCTGTTTGTGAAATGTATATAGCTTTTAAGAAATTTTCCTGTTCCATATTTATGGATAAGTTAAAAATTTCATGTATATAATTTCCCGACGTGGTTTATAGAGTTATTACCTATCAAATGTATTTATTTTATCCTGTATCACCATACTGGTAAATATGACATCGTTATTCTATATGTTTATTATGTTTGAAGTTTATAGATATATATTGAAAACAAGAACAACAACAACCAAAACTCTATAAAGTTATAAAGTTTATGATAAATTAAGATTTTACTAGGTCATGTCAACAATTATCAATTTATCTCTTGTCATTGTACCGAACGACCCATTTCTGTATAGATATGAACTTTAACGTTAAATAACTGACGTTCTCATGATTATTGTTCATAAAATTACGTCATATCCAACGCCGCGTGCGTCTCCAACGTCACTGTCGAAACTTTTTCTATTTCATTGTATTCTTATTAAGTACAATTGTTGTGTGTGTATTATATAAATTTCTTTATAAATGCTAAAATACAAGGTGAATTCATGTGTGTACTTCAATGTTAAATCAGTATATCCATCTTTAATCAACAGCTTTCTGTAAAAATAATGAAATCACATGTTCTTTTCACGAATTTAAGTCTATTCTTCATTTGTACAGATTATGCAATATTATACAATTATATAATTCAATGATAGGATGGTAAATAAGTCATCAGTTTCCTTGATATCATCAGAAGTTTTCTTGAAATTCAAATTAATTACAATAAATGCGCGGCACTTTTTTAGCACGCGAGTTCTTGATTCTGCTATGGTGAATATGCTAAAATAGTTATATAACCTGCATGTTTATTATTATATGTATGGCAAAATCATGTGAGATCCTAAAAATTAAAGTATTTAAATTTTTTTTTTTTGGGCCCCCTTTTTTTTTTTTCGGGCCTTTTAACCTTCCCCCTTTAAACCCCTTTAAAAAACGAAAAACCCCTTGGGGAAAAGAAAAAGGGGTGAAAAACCCCCTTTCCAAACTTTGTCATTTGCAACGAAAATAAATAACATGTTTAAAACGTGTTTAAATATCTTAGAAAAGACACAACAGGAAAATATAAGTTATACAGTCAGACAAATGCACGTCTGCTGTCAACATTTATCTCGTTTATAAACTATCATAAATAATACTGTTTATGATAGAGTGTATATAACATAATTTCCAAGTGCGTTAAAATACTGGTGTTAAATTACAGCCAAGGAAATTATTTGCACAGCGCGTGGTAATGCATGACTTTTCCCGTCTGGTCTACTATATTATACAGGCTCCTGAAGGGAACTTCACATTAACCGCATATTTATTTTCCCGCTATAAACTCCCTTTCATTAAAATAGGTTTTCAGCAAAAAAAGTTTGAATAATTTTCTTTGCATCGATGATATTAACATAAAATAAACTTATTTTCACGTCATTAAAATTTAATCAATCTTTTTATGAAGGCGATGTTTTAAAATTAAAATTATTTCAATGATCAATTTTCTACCCCAGACAGAAAACATTTAAATTTCCCGACATTCTGATTTGGTATAAAGCGCAGTAACTCTATGAATTTCTAAAATTTCATTACATCTTTCATAGATCAGTTTTTTTTCTTTCTGAAAATATTTTACCCAACTTTTCTTTACAGACGGAAACGCGTTACGTAATTAAATACAGGAATATTGTAGTTATGTTTTTATCATTTTCTTTTACAGAAATTGTCTTGCGAAACAATGGTACTTAGAGACAGAGACCTCGTTACTCGCTTGCTGAAACAATCCATACTTACATTATGTCGGGAGGCTGTCCACTACTCATGTCGTCTGGAGGTTGACGGAATTATTTGTCTGACCGTTGACGGCCAAGATCAGCACGTTGTTAAAATACATGAATTCTTTGATAGACCGAATGATTCCGAAACTGAAAATTTACCAACCCGAAGCATGTCAAACGAGAACCTTTTCAATAAAACCACGCATCCAGCCGAATTAGGTGAATATGAAAGTAGAAAAACTTTAAACACCAGTTATAACAACATAGAAAATATTTCGTCTGGGATTAAGATCGACGCTGACAACCTCTTGATCAAACCCGATCCAGACAGATATTCCGAAATGAAACAGGAAGATGACAGTATGAAAGAAACCTCTATGAACGAGCCGAAGTCTACCACACAAATTTGTTCAGATACTCTTACATATGTTGATTATTCAAGTTTAGATGATAAGAAATTATCTATGTCGTCTGCAACAAATATTTTGTGTAAGAAATGCAACAGTACTCTTGAGAATGTTGAATTATTCCAAGTTCATAACATGACATCACACAATCATTTCACGTGCCTTGTTTGCCTAGCTACGTTTACGTCACGAAACAATATGAAGAGACATATTCGCTTACATACTGGCATCAAACCCTACTCATGCCACAAATGTCCTGAGAGTTTCTCGCGCAACGATGACTTCAAAAGACATTTATTGAAACATACGTTCCAAAGACCCTTTCGCTGCGCTCATTGCAAAACCGGATATTCGGACAGAGCATGCGTGAAAACTCACATGATGAAGGAACATAACACTAAAGTTTACCACGTATGTTCACAATGCGGTGAAAGTTATATTGATATTGTAAAGTTCCAACAACATAAGAAGTTACATCCAGAGCTGCAGGACTATCAGTGTTCGGTTTGTTCGTTTACGGGATCAAATTCTTTGATGTACAACAAGCATATGTTAACACATGGACCACTTAAGGAGTATAAATGCACATATTGTAATATGTCCTACTCCGATCCATTTATGTATACGAGTCATTTGAAGAGACACAAAGGTGATGAACATGTACAATCATATACATGTTGCTTTTGCGACATGACTCTCCAGACATATGAACAGTTTCAAAGACACGAACATACGCATGTGCATTCGAAACAGCATGTCTGTGAAATTTGTCATAAGGTGTTTAGATATCCTTCTAATTTGCGAGAACACATGCTGACACATTTGCCAAAGTCGACTTATCAAGGTACCAGAAGTCTACTTTCTGGTTATGATGATTTAGACAAATACTGTTTTCCAAAAGAGGGCGGAATGCCATTGACAACAACGGTTAGAGATGAAAGTTTCAACAGCGAGTTACGTCCGATGGAAACCGATGAAGAAAACAATAACAAAATCAATACAACGGATGAACATGATCTTAAGCACAACGAAGCTGATAAAGAAACAAGCAACGGATGTAGTGATTATTGGTGCGCTGAGTGTAGCCATGGTTTCGGAACAGAAAGCGAACTTCAGAATCACATCAGTAACATTCATGAAACGAAGGGCGACGTTGTCAGTGATGACCACGAAAATGATGAGTGCACAAATAACCAGCACATAACAAAGAAAACAAACCCGTATGAAGATTCAACACAAATTGAATCTGAACATCATCACGTATACAATGAAGAAACGGTTGCAGATAATTCTGATTACTACAATGACAGAACAAGAGACAATGTTAAAGGAAGTGAGCTTCAAAACACCACTGAGAAAAATACGGAGCAGGAATTGAATACCGTTACAGATGCAATGAGACAGGTCAAAGACATTCAATCAAGATTTGGTATAAAGTCGATAGAACTTAACACATTTAAACCCAGGGATAAGACAGAACAAGACACAAAGCCACCATTGCATGAAGATTATAACGTTGAAAATCAGCATAGTTGGTTGAAACCTTCAGTTTCTGTCAATAGATTTCCTAGACATGTACCAAAACAAATGTTTGTATCATTGAGTGGTACAAAAATGAAGATTCAACGAACATCTTACAGCTCACTATTAAGTCGTAATAATGGCGGAGCATTTAGCATTGCAAAAGAATCGCGGAAAGATGACAATAAAGTTTCGGTTAATGAAAACGCTCCGCGAACAGATACAGATATTTCTGAACAAAATAGTTCGTACAAGAAGCCCTCTCCTGCATCTACCCGATCAACATCAACGACGTTGAATCTAAAAGTTCGCAATCCAGGGTTCGAAAGAGTCGTTACACCGGATGTTTTATTCAAAACAAAGGCTCCTTTTACATGCGAAATTTGTGAGGAAACGTTTCAAAGTTTTGATGAATTTCATGAACATGGTGTCAAAATTCATCGCCGTTTTATTTGTTCATATTGTGGCAAGGTGTTTACATCACGACCAAACAGGGAGCGCCACATTCGTTATCATACTGGAGAAAAACCATATAAATGTGAATTGTGTCTCGCAACATTTCTTCGTGGAGATGACCTGAAGTACCACAGGACAACGAAACATGCAGATATTAAACCGTTCACATGTGGTGCATGTCAGACGTCGTTTTCTCTCCCTAAAGATTTAGAGAAGCACCTCAAGCTATATCCAGATCATAAATTATAATTTGTATTATTATTTGTAAAAAGGTGTCCTTTGTTTGAAAAAAAAATCAAACGTTTTACTTCTTTTTATAAACGCTTTAACGCAATGAAAAGTGACTGAAAAACAACAATGCTAGTCGATGCCAAATATATATCAGGAATATAATACTATATATATGCCTTTGTCTTATTATCTTATCTCTATGATTACAATGTATTCATTTTGAGAAATTGAGGTATCATAACCCTTTTGCTGGTGTCCTGAAGAAAAATGAGGAGGGGGGCGGTGTACATGTTCTGTATGTCTGAAAAAGATCTAGTCACGACTGATGTGTCATTATCTGTTCATATACAAACACAAACTTTATTCTAGTATAAGAATATCTGTTTTATGAAATAGATCAGTCTTGTGCTGAGATAAGAACAAAATCATTTTATGAAATAAAGAAACCAGATGAAGGGTGAATATTGTTAGCTAGTTTGACGTCTCATTATTGAAGCAGAAGTAGATTTAAATAACAGATCACATCGTATCTTAGGTTTTTACTGGTAGTAGTATATACAATGTATTTAAGGTCAAGATAATAGTGATCATGTACTGAAGATCGAGACAGTAGTTACCATGTACTTAAGATTAAGATAAAAGTTACCATGTTCTGCAGATTGAGACAGTAGTGACCATGTACTGAAGATGACATTATCACTATTATTTCGATCTTCAGTACATGGTGACTTCTGTCTCGACCTTCACTACATGATCGCTTTTGTCTCGAACATCAGTACATGGTCACTACTATCTCAATCTTCAGTATCTTCAGAACGTGGCCTGTAGGTAACAATTATCCCAATCTACATTATATTATAAAACAAACAACTATAAACAGTTATATATTTGAAGAATAATAATAACACATTTGACATAATCAAAATGTGATGGGTTAACGACACATTGGCAAAAAACAACATTTTCATCAATAGTTTAGATTTTGAAGCAGATACATGCCTGTTTTCGACTTAATACCACGCACGCAGGAAAACGCAGAAAGTACATTTAATTGGCAAAATATTTAGGGTGTTGTGCTCTCGGCGTTTAGTTTTGCCAAGGAAAGGACAAATTGAGCAATGGGCAAGGCACCTAAAATCATTTGTTATATTTTCGTTGTTTGTACCTTTACCCCCCTCCCCCGGAAAACAAACCACCCGTTTGGCTTTAAACAGCATCATTATCAGGGTTGTAAAACGAACGCTTTATTAATTTATATGCTAAGCTTATTCACATATTTTATATTTATTTATTATTTATCTGAAATACAAGCATTTAGATTTATTCTAAAAAATCATCTCATCTATAAATGTACATTCATATAAAATATACAATGTAGGTGAACTAGTCATTCTTAAAAGAATAACAAGCAAGAGCACATATATTATTGTAATTTATATGCTGTGCAGATTTACTTCCCTTATTAATACATGTACACCTTATTGAATATATCTCTCTACCCAATATCTTTATAAATCCAAAATGAATTTGTAACATTCATTTACTAAGTACAATACTATAAATAAAGAAAATGTTATTAACTTCTAAATAAATCCTTTTCCATAATCAAATTATGTTTTGTTTTCATAAGTATTAATTTTGTCCCCTATAAATAAATTCTCAATCATGACAGTGTAAACCATGCAAACTAAACTAATTTACATAAAAAACATTACTCGCACACAGCTCAACAACAAAGACCCCAGGTAACGAAAATATCTGCTACAAGGTAAATTGATCAAGCCAGAAAAAAATTGTATTGTCGAAGTCAATTACTTACAGACTGATCTACAATTGAGTTTATATAATCCCATAGTGACTCATGGATCAGAGGTGTTGGGAGTAGAAACTGTAGAGATTATTGATAGTTAGTTTCCAAATGAAATAAATTAAAATGGTTTTGGAACTTTAGCAATCAACTCCATCTTGTATGATATGTTGCGAGCTAGGTATTTTGTCTATGTCATTGCAAACTAAATCAATAGTTCTGGCCTATTGGGGCTTTCAATAAATAAAAATATATATGATATGACATTATATTTCTCAAAGAAATGAATGTTTAGTTTTGATTGTCAATTTTTGAACACGTTTCTTTAAATTCTCTTCTTTTATCAAGTTCGTGAATTCACCAAACAGCAATTCTGTGCCTCAGTTAAAGAAAAAAAATTGTTTATTCAGAGTTGGAAAAACTCAGTTGGTGAATTCAGTAAATGTCTAAATAACAGAAAATTGAATTCGGGTTTTAAACATATTATAACTTAATTACCATAAAATATTCTAAATCAATCCTAAGTAAAATGTAATTGACGTCAATGATTGGAGTACTATTATATGGTCTGAGGTACAGAGAATTAACTATTTTTGTCTCAAAATTGATTGGCTGTTTAACTCGTGGGAAAGAGTTAGTTATGTCGTGGGAGTAAGTTATGTCGTGGGAAAGAGTAAGTTATGTCGTGTGATTTAGTTATGTCGTGGGAGCTAGTTATGTCTTTGGAAATAGTAAGTTATGTAGTGGGAAAGAGTAAGTTATGTCGTGTGAATTAGTTATGTCGTGGGAACAAGATGGTTATGTCGTGGGAACGAGATACGTATTTATAAGTCGTCTCAACAACATAGCTAACTTGTTTCCACGACTTAGTAAGACGTTCCATCAACATGCACTGTTTCTTTTTTTATTGCGCTTCTCTTTTTTTTCAAATTTATTTTTTTTACAACCGCAGTGCAATTGAAAAAGTAAAAGGTGAGCATGTCAGCTCTGTGCCACCTTTCAGTAGCGTTTATTCAAACGTTCATCAACAAAGCGAGTGCATGCATACGAAAAGTAAGCCAAAGACTTTTAAACGTTCATAAACAAGCTCTATGTACAGTCGCTCCTATACGTAGCTGTTTTTTAGCTGTTCAAATCGTTTAATTTTCTTGTCAGCGACTGTTCTCCTTCTTGTCATGACCTGAAAAAGACATTTTAGACATTGTTATTTTCATATTTTCATAAACCAAATATTGTTAAATTTTCAAAGTTAACCTTTTACCCCATGAGCATTATTGCGAATATGGCCGTTTTCATTGAAAAGCCTCCTGTAACAAGTTCAAACTGCAATGAAACAATGAAAAATGCTTCAGTACTAATGAAACTTGGCACAAATGTTGACTACACTATAGCCTCTGTAACAGCATGCTCAGTGGTAAATTTCCTGTTACCATGGCAACGGGGGGACGTCTCAAAATTGCCAAAAATCACTATTTTGCATTGTTTTTTTCCCATCAAAACTGATTTCAAAGTACTGCAACTTCTCAATGAATTGAGATAGAGTAAAAGGCTTTTCAGCGTCGGTTACTAGTTACCCTAAGATCGACCTGAGGCCATTTTTAGCCTGTCACATGTCCAAAATTTTCTTGGCGATGAGGGGGACTCCGCCCCCCTTCAAACCCCCCAAACAGAAGGGGGCACATCCCCCTTCTCGCAACCCCCTGATGTAATATTTGGATGAAGGACGGCGCCAAAAAAAGTGGTCACTTTTTTAACAACATTTTTTGAGGCCTCAAAAAGGGGGGGGGGACAAAAAGCCGTCGAAACACGCTTATATAAGGGAAAAGGTTAAAATAAATAGTAAAAACAAAATTATTTGTCTTAATCTGGCAATCAATACATAGTTACTAATTCCAATACAATACAATACAATACAATTGATTTGTAATGTCAATTATCTATTACTTTCATCATATTTTCTCATTTTTATCGCATTAATATCTTTAAAATATCACGGTTCACCATGGTTTCATTTTAATTTTTATAATATTTTTTTTTATTTTTTAACTGTTATATTGTTGTTTTCTCATATGCCCAATAAAGCCATGTTTGAATTATCTAACGCTAACTTTGGATCCTACAGGAGAGAAAACTTGCGTATCCCAATCAGCAAATAGATCTATAACATATAAAATATAACGTACATGTACAATTGTATTAAGTGTACTGTATTGAATTTTTTTGTCCAATAGGATCGCAGTATTTCAAACGAATCGTAAATTTCCTACTTATAAACACTTGTTTATCATATGTTTAAGTTTATTAGTCTTTGAAATCATTTTTGTCCAATAGGATTGCAGTATTTCAAATGAATCGTACATTTACTACGGTAAATCGGCAAACTGTTCATCAGTCCAGTAAGTCGACTGTTTATAATTTAAATACTACGATCCTATTGGACAAAAAATAATTTCAAACACTATCTAGAGCTATCTAATATAGATCTATATTATGTATCAATTTTGTAAATTTATATGTAACTATGATGTACCTGTGGTAAAATATATGAACTGCTCTGTTTATATCAAGTTTACAACTTTATCTAAGGTGTTATTTGCTTTAATATCCAGTTTCGGTTTCAAATGCGGATGAATTTAACAGTCGACGATAATTTAAAACTTTGAATTCTACTAGTGGATTAATCTATCAAGGTAGATTTAAATCTTTTCCGTTTAATATCTTGTTAGATAATAAATATACTATATATATTGTATATACTACAGTAAAGTCCAGTCAATTTGAAACAAAAACCAACAAAAATACCTTGAGCAGAGAAAGGAAAAAGTTATGCTTTGTACAGCAATTTGAAATAACCAATGTCAAAATGTTAAACATTTTGGCAATGAAACGATTTTATAAAATTAAGTCATGCCAAGATGATGCCATGGCAATTTTAAATTCTCTCTAAGTAGAATTAGATCTACACATTATGTAGAATAAAATTATTGTGCCGTGAAGTTGCTTAGTTTTGCTGCAGGCATTTAAACTTATAGGCCTTATATGGTCAAGTGAGGTCACAATATACAAAAGTATCACAATGACGTCATTAAATGTGCGCGTGCACTTTTTTATCTTATTTATTTCCGGTAAAGTAAGGTAAACAAAATCCGACGTGAAAGACTATCGACGAAAATCTTCTACATGTAAGTAGATCTACATGTAGATATTTGTAAATAGTTCATAAATCATACTGGGCTATATCATGGATTAAAAATGATGTGTAAAAATTTCCGAACATGTATGTTGAAACATGTAGATCTAGATCCCTATAATATTGAGTGTGCTGGCTTGTTTACACATAAAATGTACATGGTGAAAGTTCAATAAGGCGTTTAGCTGCATTTACGTCAAAAAGCTCGGGCTTGCACATTATATCCTGATTTTACTTTTAACCATGCCACATGCCAATAATTATTTAAGTAGATATAGAGTCTAGGTTTTCAGTATGTAGATCTAGTCAACACATGGATATTTGGCGCATTTTTGGGGCCTTAATTTGACCTTTCCATAATATTGATCTTGATTGTAAATTTATTAAATTTTGCTTAAATTTACCATAACTTTTGTTAATGCCCGGGCATAATTAATACTTGGTAACTTTGACAACACTTACTGTAAATATATCATGCTGAGCAGTTCAGGGATTACCTTGACCTTAAAATAACCTTTACAGGTAAGGTCATACGAATTTGTTTAAATTGCCATAATTTATTTAGTTTGATTAACCACCCTTAAGTGTCAAATATTCAAGCACGACATTGACTTTTACATGATATTGACATTTTGAGTCAATTTATAAGGTCAAGATCATAATAAGGCCAATGTCAATTTAAGTTTGATTCACATGAAGGTCTTATCCTAAAGAATAGTCTGTTATAATATGAAGTCAATCCATTCAATAATAACAAAGTTACAACAATTTAAAAAAAATGAAAATTTCATTAATTTGACCTTCAAGGTCAAGGTTATATATGAGTGAAGGTCAAGGTTTGTCTAGTTAGCTTAAAGGGCTATCCTTAAAGATTATCATGTTTAAGTTTGAAGACAATCCATTCAAAAATAACAAAGTTATAGCCAGTAACAGAAAAAATCAGCGAAAAACAAGCAAAATTTAGACACTTAACCTTGGAGGTCAAGGTCATTTATTGGTGAAGGTTAAGGTTAGTCTGGTCTACTAAAAGGTATTGTCCCAAGGGTTGTTATGAAGACAATACACCAAGAACTTAAAAAGTTATGATTAACATACAAGTTTGCGGACGTCAACGGCAACGCCGACATGACTATATGACAATACCTCTATTTTTTTACAAAAAAGTCGAGCATTTATATCAAATTAACAGAACAGATTTTATTTCATTACTTGTTCGCACATAGCCTAGGTACATCGTTATAACTAACATGTTGAATTATTATTTAAGGTCACATAATTTTCATTTGTAGTAGAAAAAACAAATCAATTCAGTACAGAGCAATGGGATAATTAATACATAATCCATTAATCAATCATATTAATAAATTTCTTCTGCATATGAATAAAGCATTAAACCAAGGTTAAGCGGAGAACAAACAATAACTTCGCTTTTAGCCTGAGTCGAGTTTGTTTGAAAAAAATATTTCCGTACTACATGTATACTTTTTTAGATATTAGCATAAATTTTTAAGTACTTATGACTTTTAGTTTGCTATATTGGATAAGACGATTTTCAAACACTGCATATCAAAACAAAATGATACTAGTGTTCGAGGTCGTTAGTATTACACTGACACTGACATCGGAACTTTTATTTTGCTTGTATTGTTCCTTACATCATTTAGAGTTTTACTTGTCTTTTGGTTTTTGCAAATAATATTATTTCACAACGACTACCGGTTGTAACACAATATGAGCCGTGTCACGACAAAACCAACATAATGGGATTGCGACCAGCATGGATCCAGACCAGTCTGCGCATTTGCGCAGTCTGATCAGGATCCATGCTGTTCGCTTACAAACACTATAACAAGTAGAGAAACTGATAGCGAACAGCTTGGATCCTGATCAGACTGCGCGGATGCGCAGGCTGGTCTGGATCCATGCTGGTCGCAAACGCAATATGTTGGTTTTGTCGTGACGCGGCTTATATATCTTTTTATGCATGTAATTCATGCAATTTGGCTTCCTCAATAGTCGCTTTATTATGACATACAAATTTATTTGTATAAAAACCCAAACCTTGTTTGTATGCATAAAAAGATATATTGTGTTACATCCGGTAGTTGTTGTTGATAAAATATTACATGGCCATATCTGCACAAAGAACATTTCGTGACATATAAGGGTCGATTTAGTAAAATAATTTTAATAAAAAGAATATACGCGTATTCATATATTACGATCTATATGTATATATATGTAAGTGTTCATCCGTACTGTTCTACAGAAATTAGAAACTTCGACGGGAACGATAGCGAAAGAATACCTATTGCTTTTATCAATATTTGAAGTACACATGGAAAATGTGCCCATTGTAGACCTATCAACTTAAACATGTTAGTACGACATATATGACATTGTATACGTTTTGTAGGTACATGTTTATCTTAAACTTCATCATAATAAATATGATTGTGTATATAAATAGATTTTTTATCGCTTTCGGTCCTTTGCCAAGGTTGCACTATCATATTTATTTTATTTTAGCTTCAATTATTGAAGTATAATCTAGTATGTGCAATACATTAGGGTTATCAACTTAAGTTTTTTAGAAAATACGTATCATGCAAAAAATTAGTGCAAACTTTGACTCATAATAGATTATAGACCACATCAGATTAGAAAGTCACTGTCCAAGACACGGATTTACATTGATTTATGACCCTTTTGGAACTATGAAATTTCTTGCTTTGCATGCAACATTAATCTGAGACGTTATAAATGCATTCTGATTCACTTGAAAGCTTACTCCCTTTCTTTGTACACACATCCGGGATAATCCCCGGTAATGGTCAAAGGGAAACAAGTTCATTTTAAATACCTATGGAATCATTCAGCAGCTACGCAACTGTACCTTAACACGGAGAATATTCCTGCTCAGTGTGGGAGCTCTACTGTTCTTGTATGATTAATCTGGGGATCGCTTGGTTAGCTATTAAAAAGCTGATGTTTATTTTGCTTAAATGTGTTTGTTAGGCGTTTTTGGATTGACCTGTAACCCTCCACTTAATAAAAAAATACATTTTGAACCATAACTTTATTGGCAGTATTCCTGCTGTTGGTTCTTCTTAATCTGTATCATCTAATCATATTAACAAACACAATTATTTGTTTGCATAGTCTTCTTGTGATGAATCCTTAAAAAGTTGAAAGTTCAAAAAGATTTTTTTTAAATCGATCATTGTCCTTCTTGGAATAACACGGCAGTAAATTACATTCGAAATCAAGCTTTGTGAAAACTAATAGCAAATGGATATAGCGAAAATATTTCAATAATATAGAAAACATTTTTTTAACTCCTTAATAGGTAGAAATGAAATACTATACATGGCGGCCGTCTTTGCTGTTTTCTGTCCATTAGTCTGTCCAGTTGAAACTCCTGTCCGTTCACACTTCTTTAAACAGTATCTATATCCTTAGCCACCAGACCACTATCACCAATTCTTGCGAGGAATGTTCCTTGAGCTGTTGCTAAACAAAAATCCAAAACAATATAAAATTGCAAATAAATAAGCTCTAATTAATGCCAAACTCGACAAAATTGAAGATGTGCGCGGCTTTTGTTTGTTTAGATTTATGTCCCAACAATACATAGGGTCCTATGGCGACTATACAGCTTGAGGACTTCCTCAGGTGCCGTTCCGTGCATAATTTCCGGCAGGAACAGGCACCGACGTTCCGTAAGCTAGCCGGATAGAAAAATACAAAGTCTCTAGCGGTATTCAGAGTTGAAGGGCAAGAGGTTTGAAATCAACTACTTTAACCACTTGGTCACCATCTTTGTTTGGTTAATAGTGTTTTTGGGCAACAGTAGTGAATGAGAGCTACCAGCTCCGTGCTAACTTAAGCAGAAATTATCATTTAAATATGTAAATGTGAAATTTAGAAATATACGAATATCAGTTTATACGGCGGTAATCACGGAACCTTCAATATGACCTGTTACTAGTAGCTGATATGTTGGTATGAAGATATGACTTTATTCACTTACGTAAAACTGATGATAACAATATAAACCAATGTAACTTTCAAATCAATATTGTGCAGTTTCATCTAAAATGATTCTTGTGATATTTGACGTGGATGTAAGGACATTTTGTTGAATGAACATTGATGTGAATATTCATGTGGTCATAAAGACATTAGAGCTATTGCGACATAAAAATGAATACAATAGCCCTGTCTCAACATTAAGCTACAAGTGTAGCATAAGCGGTGTTACGAAAACTCACCGCGATACAATATTGTTTTATTGGGCTTAATCCCCTTAGAATTATTATTATTATTATTTGTATCCCTTACAAAATTAACTAAACAATTTATGGATAAATATGTACAAAATAGAAAAGAAAAAAACACAACAAAAAAGTATAAAAAAATGACATCAGATACCTAGCTACAATGTATTTTAGTGCAATAAGAACACATATTTTATATCTAAGTACATTAGCACATGTGTAAAACGACCGTTTTAAAATGTATCGTATTGGAATATTGCCTGTCCGTCAAAATAGCTAATTCTGGCATTTTGAAGATAAAAATGTGACGAAAATTCACTTCCATTCTTCTTTTAAAAATAGCATTATATTCTTGTTCCTACTAAATGAAATTATTATTTCATTTTTTGACAAATTATACATTTCAATTTCCACATTTTTTTTAAATATTATTTAAGTAGTTTTTCTGTTTGTTATACAATGTAAGTGCCAAGCTCCACAATTTCAAAATATGTTATTTCTAAAATTGAAATGCAATACTTTCTTCTTAATTTCCTATGATCTTTTAAAATACCCAACGACAAGAAAATTATTGTTTTCTATTTATCGCTTCTTTTTTTGCAGAAAATGCCTGGCAAAACAAAAATGATGCTTAGTGATCGGGTTGCTTGCGCACTGAAGCAATCCATTCTGGAATTATGTCGTGAAGCAGTTGACAACCCGTGTCGTCTTGAGGTTGATGGAATTATATGTTTGACTGTGAACGGCAAATATCAACACGTCGTAAGAATACATGAACTCTTTGATAGACCAAACGATAACGAAAATGAAATGGATACGACAAAGGACATTTCAAATAAAGGCCAACACGATATAACTCCGTGTGCAGATAAATGTGTTGCACAAGAAAATGAACATAAAAGGCGTAAAGCGTCCAAAACAACATACGACAACACCGAAACGAATAATTCGGATCAGATGAAGATTTTGATTCAAACCGATAAAGACACTGATGGAAACACTTTTCCCGAAATTAAACAGGAAGATTTCAACATAAAAGGTACTTCACAGCAAAAGCCGAAATCTACTCCGCAGATTTCTTCAGATTCTCATACATTGACTGATCGTCCAGGCTTAGAAGAGATGTATAAAAAAACGTCTACCACAACACAAGACAACGCCAATAAGAATTTTGCGGATCGGATAAAGATTGAAGTTGATGATGTTTTTATTCAACCTGAACCAGAAACTCAGGGAAACACGAACCCTGAAATAAAACAGGAAGAAGCCAACGTAGTAGGTACTTCTTTGCAAAAGCAAATGTCCACAACACAGATTTTCCCAGCTATTCGTACATTTTCTGATCGTCCAGGCTTAGAAGAGAGGTATAAAACGTCTACCACAACACAAGACAACGCCGAAATGAATATTTCGGATCGGATAAAGATTGAAGCTGACAACATTTCGATAAAACCCGAACCAGACACCGATCGAAGGAGTTCTCCGCAAAAACAACATAAGGATGACAGAACAACTGAAGAACCAAAGTCTCCTTTTCAGATTTGTTCAGATACTGTAACATTTTCCAATCATGCAAGCTTGGAAAATATTTGTAAAATTCCAAACATAGCATATGACAACAATGAAGAACCAAAGTCTACTTTTCAAATTTGTTCAGAAATTGTAACATTTGCCGATCATGCAAGCTTTGAAAAGAGTTGTAAAACACCCAACATAGCATATGCCAACACTCAAAAGAGTATTTCGGATGGGATAATGATTGAAGCCGAGGCAGACACTAATGGAACAGGTTATCCCGGAATACAACAAGCAGACGACAACATGAAAGGTACTCCTCTACAAGATCCTAAGTCTACTACACATATTTCTTCAGAAACTCGAACATTTGCGGACCATTTGAACTCAGATGATAAGAAAATAAGCACGTCGTCTGAAACGAATATTCCATGTAAAATATGCCACAGTACCTTTGAGAATGTTGAACTATTCGAAGCTCACAATTTGGCAGAACATGATCATTCTACGTGCATTGGTTGCCTTGCTACTTTTACGTCGCGAAGTAATATGAAGAGACATGTGCTCTTAAAGACATGTATTAAACCATACGCCTGCAAAAAATGCCCGAAAAAGTTTTCTCATAACGATGGTTTAAAAAAACATTTACGAACACACACATTCAAGTTCCGATGTGCTCAATGCAAAACCGGATATTCGAACAGAGCATGTGTGAAAAAACACATGATAAAACAACACGACTCTAAAGATTTCCACGTTTGTCCGCAATGTGGTGAAAGTTATATTGATATTGTTAAGTTCCAACAACATAAGAAGTTACACCCAGAACTGCAGGACTATCAGTGTTCGGTTTGTTCGTTTATGGGATCAAATTCTTTGATATACAACAAGCATATGTTAACACATGGACCACTTAAGGAGTATAAATGCACATATTGTAATATGTCCTACTCAGATCCTTTTATGTATACGAGTCATTTGGTGATACACAAAGGTAATGAACATGTACAATCATACACATGTTGCTTTTGCGAAATGACTCTCCAGACATATGAACAGTTTCAAAGACACGAACGAACGCACGTACTCTCGAAACAACACACGTGTGAAGTGTGTTATAAGGCATTTAAGTCTGCTTATAGATTGCGAGTACACATGTTGTCGCACGTTACAAAGTCAACCCACCAAGACACCAGCATGACTGACAATGAAGAACCAAAAGATGGTGTACCATCTAAAACAGCAAGAGATGACAGTTTGAGCAATGACTTACATGAGATGGAGACTGATGAAGAAAACAATTATAAAACCAATACAGACGATGAAGATGACCTTTTGGACGACGAAGTTATTATGGTTGATAGAGAAGCAAGCAACGAATGTAATGACTATCTGTGCATAGAGTGTAACCAAGATTTCAGTTCGGATAAAGAACTTCAGAATCATGAATGTAACACGCATTCTGTAAATGAAGACCTAGAGCACAATAAATGCATAGTTGAACTGAGTAAAAAGAAAATGACAAACCCGTATGAAGAATCAACGCAAATGGAAACAAAACAAAGCTTTATCTACAACGAAGAAACTGTGAACGAAACAGTTACATGTGGTGCATGTCAGGCGATATTTTCTGTCTCTAAAGGTTTGGAGAATCACTTAAAGTTATACCCGGATCATAAACTGTAGATCTTATTATTATATTGTAAAATGGCACATGTATATTCTGTTGCATTGAAATCAAGGATTTCGTTTCTTCTTATAGACGCTTTAATTAATGCAATGTAAGGTAGTAGAAAAAAGACTGACTCATGAAAATGCTTATCCGCCTTATCGGAAGAACCGTGGACCGTTTTTACTACTTTATCAAATTACCCTTCTTTTAAAGTGAAAAAAATATATGTGTGATATGTAATGTTCTTTTTGAAAAATGGGCATTGGGTTATTAATATTAAATAAGGCAATGGATTTTGTCCAATTGAAAAAACAAACTGTTAGTCATTGATTCAGGAACAGAACTAGCCACTGTGTCCGATTAATCTATTCTATGTCCAAGTCAGGGAGGTATTTACTTATAAATGAAAACTTTAAATGGAACATACAAATAAATCATTTAAATATACTAAATAACAAAAAACGAATTGCTCTCTTAAAACATATCTCGTTTTATCAGCTGATAAGAAAGCTAGCCTGTAAATTTATCATGTTTTTATTTCTATAATATTACATGGGGTACATATGTACTTGAAACTGAGTATCCTTGAATTACAGAAACGCGCTGAAAAGATTATATAATAACTGATAAAACGCCATCTTTACAAATATTTCTTAAATTAAATTGGTTTAAATGCACGTTTTATACTACATTATTAGTACATTTTATTTAAATTTATAATATGTTTGAAAACCTTGCATTTCAGATATCCTACTGTTCTAGAAAATGAATCGCGTACACTTAAATAAACATAATACATGCTAGACGCGCTTTTATGTATAAAGCTATTAAAATGCTCATCTGTGTGTATGTGTGTGTGCGTGTGTTTGCGTGCGCCTTGGTGCGTGTGTGTGTGAAATATGAAAAATAGACATTAACTTGCTATGCAATCGTAATAAACATGATAGATGCATATGACTGTCGATTTAAATGCTTGCTGTTAAACATGTATTTCTTATTTGTGTTTTATGTGTTCTTTTCATTGTTTAATTGATACCAAATAGTTATCATTATTATTCCAAGTTATTATAAACGTTCAAGCAATTAGCATAATAAAATTTACTAGATTTTTAAAATCTTCAAATATTTATATTTTGAATAAATTAGAAATTATTATGTGTTTGCTGTTTATCTTTCGTCTGTGTATATACAAATTTGAATTTTCATTGCTTACTTCACTTGAAGACAATATTGTAAATAGCAAATTCGTTTCTTAATGTTACTTTCATGTTTACTTTAATATTCCAAGATTTTATTATACACGTTCAAGCATGTTAAAATTTACTATATTTTTAAAATCATCAAATTATCAGAAGCTTGTTAGTTATTTGTTGTGATTGTAATTTTTAAGTTATACATATATCGTTGCGCCATACATAAAAATCCGTATACGACAAAAGGTCATTGAATATCAAAATGTCTCGCCATTATTATTTATATAATGATGAACTGCAAATGTTCAACTCAGATAAATGAATTTTCTGTTCTATAAAGTTAACATTGATATTCTAAGAAAACTTTAAGATATTGAAACTCTTAATAAAAGTTTAAAAATGTAATATTATTGTTTTCTATCGATCTTGATAAAATTTGGTTGTTGCTCTTTCTAGATTTAAAGACCTATTGTAACAATTGTTTTTGTTGTTGTTTTTATATGACGAAAGAATTTCGGGCTATTATGTTGTACCCCCTGGCGTCCGTCCGTCTGTCTGTCTGTCCGTAAGCAATTTAGTTTCTGCAGTATAACTTAAGTTCCATTTGGCCCACAATATTTAAACTTCATTTGATGATTGTCCATATTGAGTAGAAGACTTTTTGAGCACTAGGTCAAAGGTCAAGGTCATTATTATCTTAAAACTGAAAACAGTTTCCGCTTAATAACTTAAGAATTAATTAACCTACAGCTGTAAAATTTATAGGATGAACAGCCATGTCCAATACATGACCCCTATTGATTTAGGGTCATAAGGTCAAAAGTCATGGTCACAATGATCTTAACACTGAAAATTGTGGTTTCTGGAGCATAACTTAAGTTTCATTTGACCCACAATGTTCAAACTTCATAGGATGATTCACAATATTGAGTAGAAGACCCCTATTAATTTTTGGGTCACAAGGTCAAAGGTCAAGGTCATTATGACCTTAAAACTGAAAACGGTTTTCGCCCAATAACTTATGAATTAATTAACCTACAGCTGTAAAATTTATAGGATGAACAGCCATGTCCAATACATGGCACCTATTGATTTTAGGGCCATAAGGTCAAAGGTCAGGGTCACATTGACCTTAACACTAAAAATTGTGGGTTCTTTTTAGCAATTTGGTTTCCGGGGCATAACTTAAGTTCCATTTGGCCCATAATATGCAAACTTGATACGATGGTTGTCCAAATTGAGTAGAAGACCCTTATTAATTTTAGGGTCACAACGTCTAAGGTCAAGGTCACTATAACCTTAAAACTGAAAACGGTTTCCCTTCAATAACTTAAGGATTTATCAACCTACAGCTGTAAAATTGTATAGGATGAACAACCATGTCCAATACATGACCCCTATTGATTTTAGGATAGTAAGGTCAAAGGTAAGAGTCACAATGACCTTTACGCTGACAATTGTGGTTTCTGGGGCATAACACAAGTTCCATTTGTCTTACAGTGTTCAAACTTCATAGGATGATTGCCTATATTGTATAAAAGATCAATATCTATATTGGGGTCACAAGATCAAATGTCAATATCAAATGACCTTCATATTCTTAACAGTTTTACAACTGTCAAACTTCATAGGATGATCACTTATATTAAGTACATTATTTATATGCACTAAAAATTTGCTTACATTATGATATACCCCTGGCGTCTTTCCGTCACCTTTACTTAAAAAAAAACAATTTTTCGGGCATATAATGCTCAGCCTAGCGGTGCTCTTGTTTTTTTGTTTTTTTTTTTTTTTTTTTTTTTTGGGGGGGGGGGGGGGCGCTTCGTCCATGGCAGAGTAATTAAGGTCGTTGACTTCAAATCACTTGCCCCTGATCGCTTTGGGTTCGAATCCCGCCCAGGACTTTGGATTCAAATACGAGGGAGCTATCAAGTTTGCTTACGGAACGTCGGCGGTTCTACTGCCTGAAATAATGCAGGGAGGGGCACCTGATATATATCCAAACAGTAAAGAGGGTGACCTTTAAAAGTGTTGATGGCTCGCAAAACCAATAAAAACAAACGGGTCATGATGGTCCTTATATCGCTCACCTGAATAAAATACTCATATGACCAGGAACAAGTAATATTGTAAACTATAAGCGAAGCCAGATATTAAATCTTAATCTTAAACTGATATCATAAAGCTATATTTGTATCTGAAATAGTGCATAATTATGTAAAAACATTCACGGTTGCTTTTGCTAAAGGAAAACAATAATTACCAAAGAAGTCACTAGTTGCTATACAAAATCAGTGGTTTCCTTGTAAGTTACTGAATGCTATGAAATTCAATGGCAGATTCACTCTCTGCTAAGAAAAGTAAATGTTTGCTATGGAAGTCGCTGGTTGCTATGTAAAAAGGTCAAAGTTTGCTATGTTAGTCTCTGGTTGCTATGGAAATTAACACTTAGCTATGAAAAGTCAAAGACTGCTATGATGTAACTGATTGCTGTATAGAAGTCTATTGTTGTTATGGAAAGTAAGCAGTTGCTATGTAAAGTCAATGGTTCTCATGGAAATTCAATGGTTCTTATGGAAAGTCAATGGTTGCTATGGAAAGTCAGTCGTTGCTATTCAAGTCACTAATTGCTATTTGAAGTCACTGCTTTATGGCAGTCACTGGTTGCTGTAGAAAGTCACCGGTTGCTATAGAAGTATAAGGTTGCTATGGAAAGTCAATTGTCGCAATTCAAATTGTATTGGTTGCTGTGTAATGTCAATGGTGACCATGGAAAGGCACTGGTTGTTGGGGAAAATATGGTTGCTATGGCACATTATTGGGATGTTATGGAAAGCCACTTGGTGCTAAAGAAGTCTAAGGTTGCTATGGAAATCTGGAAACAAAGTGATCCCTCGGAAGCATTAATCACAACAAAATTACAAGAGAACTGCATAAAAGTCAATAGCTGCTATGGAAGTCACTGGTTGCAATGGAAATTTAATGGTTACTTCAAAAAGTCAATGGTTGCTATGATAGTCAATGGTTGCTAAAATAAATCACTGGTTACTATGCTTGCAGTATTAGTTACTGGTTGCAATGGAAAGTCACTGGTTGCTTTGACAAGTCATTAAGTGTTAAAGAAGTCTATGGTATATGATTGCAAGACAATGATTACTATGGTTGTTATGGAAAGCAAGCAGTTGCTATTGAAAGTGAATGGTTCTTATGGAAAGTCAATGGATGTTATGGAAAGTCAATGGTTGCTATGGAAGTCAATGGTTGTTGTAGAAAGTCACCGTTTGCAATGAAAGTATGGTTGCTATGGAAAGTCACTGGTTTCTATGGAAGAAACTGGTTGTTACTAAAATTCAATGGTTGCTATGGAAGTCAATTGTTGCTATTATAATCAGTTGTTGCTATTGGAAGTCACAGGTTGCCATGGAAGTTAGTGGTTGCTATGCAAAAGTCACTGGTTGCTATGGAAGTCAATAGTTGCTAAGGAAAGCAATTAGTTGATATGGAAAGTCAATAGTTGCTATGGGAAGTCAATGGTTGTAATATTGGTTACTGGTTGCTATAGAAAGTCAATGGTAGCCATTGACAGGCACTGGTTGCTATGGAAAGTGAATGGTTGCTTTGGAAAGTCACTGGTTGCTATGAGTCATTAAGAGTTTAAGGTCTTTCTTTATTAATTGAAAGTCAATGGTTAGTATGTGAGTCACTGGTTGCTATGTAGAGTCAGTGGTTGCTATAGAAAGTCACTGGTTGCTATGGAAATCAATAGTTGCTATGGAAAGTCAATGGTTGCTATGTAAAAGTCAATGCTGCTAAGGGAGTCACTGGTTGCTATGGAAAAAGAATGATTGCCATTGAAAGGCGCTGGTTGCTTTGAAAAGTCTCTAGTTGCTATGGAAGTCACTTGTTGCTATGGAAAGTCAATGATTGTCATGGAAAGGCGCTGGTTGCTATGGAAAGTCTCTAGTTGCTATGAAAGTCACTGGTCGCTAAGAAATCAGTGGTTTCCATTGAAAATCTAGGGTTGCCATGGAAAGTTACTGGTTGCTTAAGAGGTTTATGGTTGACATGGAAAGTCAATGGTTCCTATGTAAGTCACTGGTTGCTATTGAATGTCACTAGTTGCTATGAGATGTTACTTGTTGCTATGGAAAGTCACTGGTTGCTATGGAATTTAATGGGAAAGTCACTTTGCTTTTGAAATGTATGGTTGCAATGGAAAGTCAATGGTCGCTATGGGAGTTAATGGTTACTTTGGAAAGCCACTGTTTGCTTTGAAAAGTCACATATAAGAAATACTATCCCACGGAGTTGGGCCAATTTTGACTTGAATGCTAAGATTTGAATAATTTTTTGTTGACCTGACTGTTTTTCATGTTAGATATCGTAAGATATAGCTCTTGCAGTTTTCAAGATTTTTGAAGTATTAACTATATAAGGAAAAGCCATGACCCGCTGGGGCCAAATTTGACCTAAGGGCTATTATTTGAAAATTGTTTGTAGAGGTCCACCAGACAATGTTTCATACCAAATATCTGTGCTTAAGCCTCCATAGTGTAATAGAAGTTTTTTGTTGTTGTTGTTTTTACTTCACAACATACATATAAGGAAAATCAATGACCCTCTGGGGGCCAATTTTGACCCTAGGGCTTTATATGAACATACTTGGCAAACATTCACTAGAAGATGTTTATGCTAAATACCTAAACTCTAGCCCTTTGGATTTTTTTTAAAAGAAGAGTCTTTGGCATTGCAACCACAGTTCTGCATGGAATCCATTTATTTGAACAATTTTCAAAGGTAAACACTCAAGGAACATTCCTATGAAGTTTGGATAAAATTGGCTGCGCTGTTTATGAGGAAATGTCGTTAAAAGTAAAAAAAAATTGGACGAAGACGGATAACGCCGAACGAATTGTGATCACAAAAGCTCACCATGTCACTTTGTTACAGATGAGCTAACAAAACACGAAACAAATAAAAAAAAATATTTTCTAATTCTTTTTCAAAGAATTAAAACCTTATTTACCATTTAATATAATTATTAAGAAGTAATTATTCGATAACTACGTTTATCCTCTCATCAACTGAAATTGAAACAGATAGATAGAAGTGATATGTCAATGTAATTCATACACTGAAAATAGAACAGTTGGATATTCAAAAGTAGTTTGTATACCAAAAGAAAAATATTTGCCCCACCACCCACCCCAAAGAATAAATAAAAACAAAAACAAAACAAACAAAAAACATTTTTTATGAATTACTTATTAGAATGAACGGGCTCGACTCTTCGTCCCATAAAACGATAAAAAATATGAAATAATCAAAAAGTAATGACATAAAATACTAGGCAGATTACAAAATTTCGTATTTGGAAGATATTATTATATTATTAACAGATATACATAAGCTTTTTTAAAATTTAATTTTTATTTTTTATACTTCTCTTTATTGTACAATGTAAACACATTGATTCAGATTTCAGCATGTGTATACAATATTAAGACACAGATTAGGTGTTTACACACATATTATGCACAAAGTCATATACAAAAGACAATCAACACTTTTTTCAAGGAAGTATCTCTTCGCAAACTTTACACTACTTAAAGAAATTAGAGGGTTTTTTTTAAAAAATAATAAAAATTTAATTAATCGTTAAAATTTACAAATTTCAAATATTTCAAAACAAATAACATAAAATTTGCTGAAAACTTAAATTCCATTTTAAAAAGAATGCATTTCATATTTTATATAGTACATGTACATTCAGAAATTTATTTGCATGAAAAGTGTCACAAAGAATATTTTATCAAACAAAGAAAGTATTTTATTCTCTAATCTGTTCAATGTATTATATATATGAGCCGTGTCACGACAAAACCAACATAATGGGTTTGCGACCAGCATGGATCCAGACCAGCCTGCACATCTGCGCAGTCTGATCAGGATCCATGCTGTTCGCTTACCAACTCTATTACAAGTAGAGAAACTGATAGCGAACAGCATGGATCCTGATCCAGACTGCGCGGATGCGCAGGCTGGTCTGGATCCATGCTGGTCGCAAACGCACTATGTTGGTTTTGTCGTGACACGGCTCATATGAACCTGTTCTAACAAGAAAACGTGTATCAATAATTGGTTAACGCCTTATTTCTTTAATTCTATTGACAGATAACTTTCAATTTTTTGTGTGACAAAAACATTACATTAATACTTTTATTTATCACAACGTCTACATTTTGTATTTGTCGTTAAGGCGAAATGCTTGGCTAAAGCTATACAGTGCCATTCTGTTTTCAACATACTTATTTTATTCTTCGTTATTCTTTTCAAGGTAAGCATTTCATCTATTTATTATTGTTACTTAGTATGAGGATTTTTAAAAGTTTCTTTAATAATTCCTTAAATGACATATGTTTTCTTTGGTTATAAGTTTTATTCATAATTAATGAACAACCATCCACTAAATTTATGCTTAGCGTATTCCCTTATTTCAAATGTTTTACTTTAAATCCCACGTCTAATTTTGTTCATGTTTTTTTTATCATAAATTGTTACTTATGAATCTTTCCATATGTAACATTAACAAGTTGAAATTTTTGCGATGGTTTTCATTTTTTGGACAATAAAATTTATTATTTCTGGGAAACGTAGTGAGCGAATGATCTGAAAATTTGTACATGAGTTATTGGTCTAGTCATACATCTATAGTCATACAAAAATCTTGAAAAAATATTTTCAGTAAAAAAACCTCATTGGAATCCCTTTAAACTTGGTGCCATAAATCCCATTGCAACATTTCACTGTGAAAATGGACATACCATTGTGAAAAAATAATCAAAATTTGATTAACGTTAAATGTATTATGCATGAATATACAGTATTCATAAATTTATGTAAAATTTTATGTAACGATGTTCAAGTAAAACAGATAAATGTCTGTTTTGTTCAAAACAAATACGTTTACACATATTTATGACTGCTCAAATAGGCGGCGGAGTATGGTATTAGTATCTGTCCGCCCGTGCGTCCTTCCATCATTAATTTTTGTCCGGAGCATAACTCGAAAAGTACATTGTATTTGAGACATAAACTTGAAATAGATACAAATATCTTATGAGGACAAGTTCACCGCACAAGAATGATTACTCTGTCCTTCAATAGTTTTAATATAAATAATTATTGCCCTTTGTTTACAACGATTATTCATTATTATCTCGGACTTAATGACTTAATACGGATTGACAATCGCATCTTTTCGGCCCTTTCCGTCAAACTTCGGTCCAACCAACGCTAAGAAACAAAATATGTAAAGAATTATTAATTTAATGTTGGGATTTGTTGACTTCTTTTATTAAAAAAAATATTAAGTCTAAGTCTATCGAAATTAAGTAAATTTATAATACATTATTATCTATCTACTTACTATTATGGTCGTAGAAATTACTACAAAACTAAAAGTACAAAATGTTAACGTGTTGGTATTATTTCGGAAATGGTTATAATGGGCATTTTTAAATTCATTATGATTGTCAGACATATGTTTAATCATAATTTCCCCAAAATAGACTTTATTTTGCTTTGGATGTCAAACATATGCATTCCATTACGTATTGGCGATGAACATGTATATATATTTGTTACAAATGAAATTTTTGTTCTGTTCTGTTTTGTTCATTATACATTATCAAAGACTAAACCCTGTGTGTTTGTTTACATCTAAATAGAACTACTAGTAAATCCGAATGTATTATAAAGGAATTTGATTAAAGCTTCACACAATAACAGAGATTAGTATCAGAAAGTGCAGTGTACAAAAAAAACCCATAATTTCACCGTGCTTAACTTTATAATTATATATAATAGCCGAGGTATTCCTATTGACGGATTGAAAGTAGTCCAAGTGGTTTTAGATCTATACAAAAACAAAATGTGTAATGTTTGTACATTGCATAACGAATGTATAAAAATATTTGACATCCAGAGAAAAAAATAAAAATAAAGTGTATTTCGATAAAATAATGATTGAATATGTGGAGCAAACTTAGTCAACAACTCCAAGTATGAGGAGCGTCCGTGGAAGACTGATGTAGATCTTTGACTTCAAACCACTTGCCCCTTACCGCTGTTGGTTTTGAACGAACAACAACTTACTATTTGTTTACATGTTTAGTTTCTTAGCGCAAGAATGACCGAAATACCGTAATACAATATCCTTTCTGTGTAGTCCTTTTATTGTTTTGGAAGTACTTATCCGAAGACTGACGGAAAAAGCCAAAAAGTTTCGATTGCCTTTGTTTATTTTCAACTAAATTTATCACATTGAAACTTCATAGAAATATCTTATTAAGGAAAAATACAGTTCATGAAAACAATAACTATACCATTCATAATTATTTTGTATTATTGCCGTTTGCTATTTCTTTGCTTAATATTTGTCAGGACCATAACGTAGAAAGTATTTAAGAAAATAACCTAGAACTTCTCGGAAATGCTCGAGAATGATTAGCTCGACATCTATAGTTTCTAATAATTTCCCTTTGTTTGACCAAGGTGTAACTCAAAACTTTTTAGGTA
>NW_026860864.1:0-20248 GCF_026571515.1 Ruditapes philippinarum
ACTGTTTAATATTGTCTGCAAAATGGCCAATCTTCTACCAAACTTGGAGTACTTGTACATGGTGTAGAGGTAACAGGTCAGGTACAAATAGCACACACAAACTCCCAGGGTTTTTCCACTTTAATGCATAAATCGTACACAAATAGAAGTATTGGTCGAGCACTGGGCTGGTCGAGCACAGGTACTGTGACTCTATATAAAATTTTACCAAGAATAATTTTCATCTGGAGACATGCCCCTTTATTTTGCCTTGTATTTTTCTTTATAATAGAATATACATATAGTGACATCAAATTAAAAACAATAGTACATTATAATAAATGCATTATGCCATTGACAAACAGTGCTTGAATTGAAAACAAAATATCTGATTATATCAAAGCAAAATACAGTCAAACCTGATTCTAAAGGCAACAATTTCTACTTTCCCATTTGAGGTATTAAACTTATTTTGTAAGACTTCTTAATACCAAAAACTATGTTTTTTCATTTTTTTTTTTTGGTAAGAGCCAGTTTAGTCTTGGTCTTAATAGCTAAAATTATCCTAACAGACAGTTTGGTCTTAATACCTTTTATAATCAGAACAGACTGTTGGCCTTAATAGCCACTATTATCAGAACAGAAAGTGTGGTCTTAATAGCTAAAATGATACGAATAGACAGCTGGTCTTTAATGATGCGAACAGACAATTTGGTCTTATAAGTCAATATGGTTAAAATAATTTGAACTCGATGGAAAGGTTTGACTGGCATAAAATTTTAACACCCTTGAATTATTCTGATGATAGAAAATAATTGTTTATGTTTCAAGTCTGATAAATGAGAATTTAATGATAAAATATACACAGTATTACATCATTTTTTCAAAGTAAAACATAATTATTATTTTCATTATTAAAATATTTTAAAAATTGAAAAAGTAAACTTCTGTAAAAGAACAATACCTTTTATCATATCACGGCTATAAAGGACAATGCAATAATGAAAATTAAATTTTATTTTTTACATAAAAACAAATGTTGATTATTATATTAACAACAAACTAAGTAAGGAATGTTTTAAATTTGCAAAATATTGTGAATGATATTTTCATATTGCATTCTCAACCTTACATTTCAAAATTTGACAGATTCTGTATGTAACAGCTACATGTATTTCAAACTAAATAAATAAAGTGAAAAGTTTAAACATAGACTGGTCCAAACTCCTCACACTGATTACCTCCCTTGGCATATTGTTATCTCTGTACAGATAAGGGGAGATCACTGCGTAGGAGATTGAGACTGGTCTGTTATGTTTAACAATACAGTCAAAAATGTATATATAAACAAGTTATGTCTTGTTAAAACATATTTGATTTTAGCAGCATTTTGAGTTTATTTTAAACATTCTAAATACAGCTTTCCTGTAGAAAGTCAAGAGTGGTGCCATATATTATAAGGAAACATGGTTAGGACCGCAGTAGGGTTCAAACACATGGTATCTGGGTTGAGAGGGCAAAGCTCTTCACCACCTGGCAAACTCTCACCTTCCATGTTTTCAGTGACTGCCTGGCTTTTTAAATTTTTGCAAGCATTGTCTTTCAACAAATTTAGACTGTATGTTTAAACAAAAATGGTTGTCATAAAACAAAGACACACACCGTATTTGATCAAACAAATCTTGGGTTAATAAAGCATAAATCTTTTTCATTAAACAAAAAACAAAATCTGTATATAAATTCGAAAATGTTGTTTAATTCTTGTCAGCTTTAAATTTCATCAATGATTTTTAAACTATAGCAAAAACATTTAAATCTTTGAAAGGTAACGACTTTTCATGCCTTAAGTATATTACCTCTAGCATTGCAATAAACAGAAAAATCTTTAGAGACTTATTCTACAGTACTGCCATGTTTTACATAGACAAAAAAGTAAAAAAAAGGCAAAACTCACCTTCAGGGGTGGATAACTGAACAATATGCTAGTGCCAAACCAAAATTTTATTTTTTTTAATCATTTAAAAGTTAAGCAAATTCTCTGCACTGATTAGTTTTAAGTTCCTTATTTAAATATGTAAAAATACAGTACTTTCAAACAACTACTGTACGTTCTCAAAATTGAGTAAATGGGGTTAAAGGTAATAATGCATTTATAAGAGAGGTAAATGTAAAAAGCTAATCATTGATGCAATTTTCGGCTGCATAATAAGAATTTTAAGAAAAAGTTATGCAACTGATACGTTGTAACCCTGTTCCCCCAACCGCTTTTGAGAGATTTGTCACTTCCCCCCGATGTGCGGGACCTTCATGAGTTGTTAAAATTAAAAAATCAGAGACTCCGCGAAATAATAGAGTGGGGACCCTGAAATTGATCGTTGCATTACTGCAACCTATATGCTAAAAAAATAGGTTGGGAATTACAAAACTGTACAATGTTTAACCAGAAATTATGTATAACAACTGATACAAACGGCAGTTTCTCTCTTTTTGATTCCTTAATATATCGTTTATCTTTTTGTATGACATAAGACAGGTGTGTACATGACCATTCTCATCAACATTTGAGACCTCTTATAATGGTTGATAATTCTTTTCCCTATTTCTTTGTTAATTTTTATGCTTTGATTACAGAAATGTACAAAATATAGCTATAAATACCAAGTTTTTGATATTAGGCTCAAAATAGCGTGCGCACTTGTACCAGTTTACATGAATGATATATATTGCTTACTTACAATTTATATCATGTATTTTAAAACTTAAACTTAGCCACGCCTCTGTTTTACATAAATATATTGTACGGAATAATTAATTATAAATCTGGGTAACCAAACCATGTCTATATATAGGTATAAAACATTGAAAAATACACATATTAATGAAATACAAAGCTCTTGTAAGTCAAACTCAGGCAAACCCAAGCCACGCCTCTTTTTCAAGCATCCCATACCCGCACAACTGGCAAAAAATCTACATATACTACTTAAAAATCACTACCATTTTACGAAATGTACCTATTTCGGTACAAATACCCGTGCTCGAGGCATTATTCGTACATCAGCAAAAGAATATTTCCAGACTGAAACGTAGGCACGTGATTTTTATTGAAAAAAGAAAACACATGTACAGTTTGCAATTTTCATCTAAAGCTATTAACAATAAATGTGTGAATGGAGGCAATTACTTAAAATTGATACACTGGTGGATTTATCTATGTATGCAAAAAAAGACTGGAAAGCTATCGGTGCAAGAAGTTATGCCTTTTTATCTTTTTTTTCCTTTTTTTTTTCTTTTTAATTAAAGTAAAATGAAACAATTACCCTAGCCAAATTAGATTGAAAAATAAAGCTGATATAGCATGCATCAATCAAGTGACATTGTAAAGTGAATCAAAAGCTAGTTTGTGGCATGCGGTGCTTAGTGCCCATTGTGTTCGGTTCATTAAAGGTGTGTAGGATGTTAACATTATACTTACAACTGGTGGGTTTTGGTCTTTCAATAAGCCAATATCTGAAGCCCTGTCGAGCTCTTTGATTAAAAGCACTTCTGCACGACTCCCGGCTCACGCTGTTTCTAGGTCGTGTGTACATGTAACTGCCCGGAATCGCCCCCTGTAAACCGTCTGCAATGAAATCGTCAAAAGTCATGTCTAAAAGTTGGCTTTTTCGTTGGTACGGCGCCCGTGTGATGGTTGGATCTGCAACGGCATACGTAAGCCGGAATTGGTTTCTAGTTTCAGTGTAGTGTTGAAAAGAACTGACACCCAAAGCCACGCCACTCCACACGAAAGCCGTACATTAGAGAAAAAGCCAAGAAAAGAAAATATAAAACACCATGTAAAATAAGCCGACAAGTGCAGGTTTCAAAACATTGTGTATTTTAATTTAGTAAGTGATTAATTAAATATTATTTACTGTAAAAAAAATAAAATCTAATGATTGTAAAAAGAAGCAGTGATTTATGTGTATAACATGTTTCCAATACTAAAATACCATTAATCAAATAACATTAATTACTTTTGATACCACTGGTTGTCAATCTAATTTGGAAGGATTTTATCGTACTGTTTGTGTCATTGCCAGTATATTAAACAGTGGTACCAAAGGTGAACTAATGAGTCGACTGACGTTGATCATAAATTTAGTCCTTAGCTAATTGGTTCAGTTGTAATTGTAATTTATATTGTTATTAAAAAAAATCAAAAATACACATCTGGCACTTTTTTACATTTTGTTAGTTTGCTATATTACATCTATTTCAGCCTAATATGAATATGATCAAATAAAGTTTTATACAACAATGAAAATCAAATCGTCATTTTGAATGACGTAAGACGTGGCACTAGTTTGCACGCAAATCAATTTACCAATGTCAATTGTTTTCAGTAAACATTGGTATGCCAATGTTAAGTAAACCGGCCAATGGATTTACTCTGAACCCATCCGATAACTTAAATATTTGAAAGGAATTATTCTCTTGTGCTAAAGATGCTCAATGTGTTATTGTGCACCTAACCAATGCATTTATGTTCAGACAGTTTTGTTGCAAAAAGTCAAGAAAATTGTAAGCATCCTTTGCGTATGTTAGTATTCAATCAACAGCAAAACATCACAAACAAGTCCGGCAATTTGTCTGATTAATAGATATATTTCCCCATTGAGCCATTGTGGTATTCATTCAAGTAAGATTATATAATATATATAGGTAGAAAACAGGAAAACTTCTCTTTAAGTTCACCAGATTAGCAAATATTCCACAATTGACTCAAACAATATAAAATAAAAATGGACCAGGGTGACCACATTCTCGCCGCTATGTACATTGCGCCTGGTTGTCCGCTGAATGTAGTCAACCATTTTCTCGCCGCTATGTACATTGCGCCAGATTGTCCACCGTGATCGTGTAACATAGCATACCTAGAGTCATTGGTGCACCAAGACTGGCAGGATTGTCTAACGACTGGTGTTGTACAGCCTACAATAGGACAACAAATATAGACGTTCATTTATGTTCAATGGATAAAGTTAACTTGTTTTATAATAAAATTTTGCACAAAAATGATTAAATTATGTGAAATTTTAAATGCGATATTTTTCTTACATATGATAATTTTTTAGCATTACAATGTATATATTACAATTTCAATTACACCAAACAAGGGAATTTTCAAGAAAATGCTTTATGACATTATTTGCTATTGTAAGCAGACGACATGGGTTGGTATTTTTCAACTTTTGTCCTAGATTTTCTAGAATATACGGATAAAACATTCATAATTTAACATGAAAACTATCACTACAATTAAGAGTTCCCACCCGTTGTTTCATTTTAGTCCAGTGGTCAGTGTTACCTAGCGGCTGTTTAACAGGATCATACCTTGACCAGAAGGTCATTCTGAAATGAAAGAAACAGAATAATTTACTTTAGGAAGTGCCATGAAAATGAGAAACACGGTGTTGAAAAATTAAAATACATTTCTCTATTCATACGAATATGAATGTAAACATGTACGTAGTTCAGAAAAAACAACTATTTTCCAAAAGCATTTCCATGACAAAAAAAAAATATTAAAAAATGCATGTGTATCTGTCTTTTTGTTACTAAGAGCCTTTAATAGTTGAAAATGGTCTGAATGCGCGATTTTTGTAAAAGGGAGATTATATAAGCCATTAAAACAATTTTATTGATAACAATGGTTAAGTCCCCTTTATACGATTTCATTTCACATAAAAGCATTACAAAGTAATGGAATAAATTATCTTTTATGTAAGATTTTGCAGTTATTATATATTGCTGAGTACAATGGAAGGGCACACAGCGCTTAAACCAGTAGCGACTCGTCCAATATAGGTTTTGGAGATATGAACGGGTCCAAAACAATTAGTATGGTACTCAACAATACCTCGTGAACTATTCATTTCACACCACCAACTTTAAAGAGGAAAACACATTTAGATTAATAAAATCACTTTAAGTGTATATAGCTGTATAGCAAAAATTATTGATAAGAATACTTCTAAAATGCTTGTATGGAAGAAATTTGACTGTAAATTGCCTTTTCACATGGACGAAACCATTGCTAAACGAATAAAGTCTATTTGAAATAGCAGAATAATATTTGGTTCCAGATTATTCTATTCTTTTTAAGTAAAATATACCTGTGTGTTAAATAATTGAGGCAATTTATATTTATAAGGTGTGAAATATATGAATAGATGAAAAATATACTGCTTCAGATTGCACGAAAAGATTCATACAAAAACTCACAATAATAACATCATGTATAACATGAAGTTAGTTCAGCGTGAAAATTGATAAAAAAGGTGCTTAAATGACATATATTGAGGACATATATAATAAAAAAGTTTTTATAATATTACTTTTTTGTTATTGTTATAATTATTTACCATTAAAGCGACAAGTCGCCAGACAGAAACATAAATCTTCAAAATTTAGGAAAATGTATAATATTAAAAATCAATATAGTGTGCAAATTATGACAGAATCGACCGTTTTATCACTGTATTCTACTCAATTACTTATGTTATAAGACCATTTCTGTACATTTGCCAAGTTATAGGTATTACTGTAGAAAGTTGTGCTTAATTAATACTAGGTTAAATAACTTGATATTTACAAATGACAACATATTACTTAAGAGAACAAGTTTTATGATTCATAAAATGAAACACAAATCTGGAGGCATGGTGCTTTAACATGTAAAATAGTAAATATGCAGAAACATGATAAATTCGAATTTCGGGCGACCTTTTTAGGTCTTATGAATAAAAAGAGAGTAATAAAAAAATCGGCGCGCATAGAAACAAACGTAATATACTTGGGCCTTTCATTTCTTGTTCTAGGTATCTCAATTTTTTCCACACTTTCCACACTTTCAATTTCTCTCACACTTTCTTCCACACTCTGACTCTCTCTCTCGGGGACAAGTACCGGGTCTAGCCACCTGGATAATTAGGATAAACACAATGGACGCTGTTCTTGTCGTTATTGTAATAAACAGATAGAAATATTATTTATTTATTATTAATTTTTAGTTTTCACTTTATAAGTGTTATTTTAATGTAGTTAACATATTTACACATCTTCTTTATTGTGTAGTTCTAGATATGCTCTGGGAAACAGTCAGCTTATATTTTTAGCACGTATTCTAGATTATTTTAGACTTAACATAATATAAGAACAGAACAGAACAAATTTTATCATACAATATGAATTGAACATAACACTTCCTCGTCATTACACAAATATACAGCATACATTGAATATCGAACCTTTGCCACACACCTCTGAAAAACGTTTCTGATATATATCCGCTGCAATAGTGACCCACCATTTTCAATTTTAATTCTTTATTTTTATAAAACTATCAATTTACACAAAAACATAGATTTATGATACTTATAAAAAAAATCTCATAATGATAGATCTAATTTTATGCTCAAGTATGCTCCTCTTATGACGATAAATATTCTGGCTTACCTAAGATGATCTTCTATCCGAAGGTCCATGTCTACCTTCATCTATTTCAAATTAATTTAGATTTATAACAATAAATTATCAAATTATAATCCTGATAACTTTCTATATACATAAAGCTAATCAACTATAAAGGAAACGTTTATGCCATGGTGATGACGTGTTATACGTGACGTCGAAAGGATGAGACGTCAATTACGTAAAAAAATCAACAAGGCAAGGACGCAGCTCCCGACACACCCAAGGCACCACAGCAGGGAACCCAGATGGCACAAAACCAAAACCGGGGGTATTTTAATGTACATGTATAACATTACAGTAGTCGGTGTAAAAAGCTTATATGAGCTTAGGTTTATTGTTATATGTATCCGACGTATAAATAAAATTTACATGACTTGACTTGACTTGGAGTGGAGATAAGGGCGGTGAAAGAAGGAGAGGGATACGTAATGTGTGAAATAATAAAAACTAAAACGGGCCCATATGGGAATTAAAGGGACAAGGGCTGTAAGGGTGAAAAAGGGGAATATTCTTGCCTTTAACGAAGACATCACACAATACGTAAACATTTAAAACAAATAACAATACAGACATGAAGAACACGTGAAGGAACACAGAGGGGTCCCGCCTTGGAACATTCAGTGGTACATGTAGTTACACCACTGGGGAGTTTAAACCGGTTTTAGGCGCGCCAAACCTCGCTCTTAGCCTCAATATGTTCCTATATAACACGAAAGTGTAACAAATTCTAACAATGATCATGTTTGCATTAGACGAAATAAATATAACACATAAATGATTGGGTTAAATATGTACAAAAAGGTACTGCCTAATGACCATTACCAAAGTACACGATAAATTAAAAGAAGACAGACCCGACGAAGCAAGATGAACATTAAGACAATTCAATCCCAGTCTAGAGTGTGTTCGCGTTAAAGGAATGGCCAATCACTTTGCCCGTGACTGAAATTCAATATCATATACTTATTTTTTTCATAATTATTGTCGTTTAATGCATGATTTTCTGCTGCAACTACTGATATTACTATAGTAAGTCATTCATTATTACATGATATTGTATGGATGTAGGTTCAATACTGGATCTATTGAATGAGAGAATTATATTATTTTATTCGAGTTCAATAAATTTAGTAATGAAGCTACACGATTATAACATTCTATTATAAGTGTTTCTCAGTAGAAAAATTTCTCATTGTTTTATATGGAATCAAGTGAGATGTTATAACATAACGGGATTGAGAATACATCTTCAAGATTTCTATACCAGTAGATGTGTACAAACTTAACGGGTGCGCGGCATTTCAGATCATTCGTTCATTCCGATTTTCATGAATAATCATTTCCATTTTGCAAAATAAGCCAAACTCAAATCGGGCACAGCACAAATTGATTTTTCAATTCATTTTAGCTGCATCAGTTGATTTACGTAACAATTTCAAAGTTTATATGTTTAGTATATGCCCACATCAGCAATACAATGTGGTAGCGTTTCATTAAAAAGTTGTTTTTCTTCTTTTGCTTACCATATTAAATATTATAGTGTCATATTTTCGATAAGAAACTAATCAGCATTATGTGTCGAATACAAATCCGATAGATCTATACACCAACTAAGAAAAAACGGGTAGTTTCTATTAATAGTCGAGTTCAAATTTCCGTTACTAAGGTAACATACAATAAGCCAAATCGTTAAATTCCACTCACCTTTTCATATCTTCATAAGTAAGCGTCATCTTGATATAATTGACATTAAATACACACTAATAAAAAATAATAACTTTATTGCACTTTATTATAAAAATATTTTCCCCAACAAATGTCTCATAGCAAAATTACAAAAATCAATCCGCCATTTTATTGGTAAGACAATGGGATCAAATATTTCTGAACCTTCTATAACATTTTAACACCTTTAATTGTAATTGCCAATTAGATATATGAATGCTACAGTCAGCTTAATGTTTAACAATTCAAGTTTTAAAACAATGGTTTAATGTATGGTTTATATTTCATGTATTAATAGTCAATCTTATTTTACACTATATACGCGACACAGGCTATCTTAAACCATTGGCAATACGTCAAAGTCTATATATGGGACCGTTTATTGAACAAATTGAGAAGAAAAATGCACTTGAATAAGTTTAATTGCGCCTTGGCATTTATGTACTGCAGAATTTTTGATAAGATAAGCTCTTTTATCTTTTTAATAATAATAAGAATAAGAAGACAGACATTTATTTTGCTATTTGTCCAACCAGATGAAAATATGTGCACCTTAACGAGAGAAAACCACACAAACCTCAAATGGCTCTCTTGTAGAAATTAAGTTTCATGTAAAGGTTATATAATAAGTTATAATAGGTCATATAGGCCAGGGCCTAGGTATCACCAAGCCTTGGTAACATTTTCTTGGAAACGATAATAATACAGTAGAAATAACAACTGAAAGAGATCTTAAATGTTCCAGGGCTCATTTGTTTAAACAAGACTAATTTGAGACTATGATATATTGGCAAACCAGCGGCTGTAAATTCGCTTGAAAAACTTCTTTTATATATCATATGAATATTGATACATGTATATCTATTGTAAAAAATAATATTGACTCAGGGTTTTTATGTCACAGGCATGAAACAAAATTCACAGTAGAAATAACGTTTTCATTCATGAATTTCCCATTATTTTCTTAATGTGTAATAGAAAGTAAATAGACCTATATCTTTTTACCAGCTACCATACAATTCAGATAATGCTAAATGGAAAGTGGTACACATTAAGGGAGCAAATCCAACTATCAACTTGTCCACCAGATCTCCTATGTAATGTTTTAGTTGGAATACGTATTTAGCATGACACTGTAAATGGTTCAAATTACAAGAAATCAGTAAATTAATAACCTCAGCTAACCACACAAGATTGATATCTGATTATATACCGATCTGTATAAATATATATAAATAATATCTTTTTGTTTTGAGGCATAACGACCGAGTATCATTGCAAAATTGAAATCCAATAGGGATATTAAATAGCAACTTTTGTCTTTTAAGAAATTGGAGAATAATTTGTGATTGTCATATAATGAAAAAAGGTGATTAATAATATTTGTTTTCAACAAAAAAAAGTTCGGACATTTAATATTTTTTATATATATTTTCACTAGAAGTGGTAAAATCTAAAGCGCATTTACATATATCTAAATGGAGATTATCTTACTTAAAACATATATCAAAGTTTGACTGTAATTAAAGTTTAATTGAATAGAAATTCAGCCACTTCATGCAAAGTCTGAATCGGGTTCGAACACACGGTACCTCAGTTGTTTAGGCGGCAGATATTTTAAAGTCACTTTGCCATAGCTCTCATTCTTGATCGAAAACAGTGCATGGGCTTCATAAAAAACTTTATTGTCCGAGAAAATGTGTCCAAGTTTCATAGTAGGAAAAAAATCGAACACTAATAAAGATTAATAAAAAAAAATAAAAAAAATAAGAGTTTCTGAAAAAAAAAACATTATGGTGATCTTCACATACGCCATTTTCTATCCAAAAGAAATGATTTTTCCCATTTTGTGTTTGCTCTCCTTACAAAGACACCGGTCAGCTCTTGTGTTTGGTTGTCTGACGGTGTCTAAATGAAATGTCTGCTTTAAAATGTGTATCACACTGAATCTGCCAGACTTGTTAAAGATAACAGTCTTTCCTTTATTATATATGTAGAAAACTTACATTTTCTCGCCAAGGAATTGTCCATAACTTCATGAAAATCATTTGAAACATTACTGTATCTATTTTAACCTTCAAACATATTGTATTAGGGAACATATATTTAATTTGGACTAATATAAGGCCACTGAACATATGTCAATATATTAAGGTATGTTCGAGTTACCTTGTCGTCTGCCTTGTCCAAGACCCTTTTGTTCTTATAAATTTATTAAGTTGAATATTATTCTTTTGAATCATGAATCGTATAAGCGGTTTCTCATTATGCATAATGAGAAACCGCTTATACGATTCATGATTCAAAAGAATAATATTTCTTAATGTACCATATAAATGCATTTCGCAACAATGAAAGTAACAACATACTGTGAAACTTTCACTGATTCATAGCATTCAGAATTACATGTCATGCTGTAAAATATTACATTAGAATTCTTAAATTGAAGGTGTCCTTCCAGAATAAGTGAAGTATAATAATAATAATAATAATAATAATAATAATAATAATAATAATAATAAAAAGCGGCATTATACAAAATATGAAAATATTATGTATAATATCATTACTAACGCTTTTGAGTTGACTGCGAGTGTGTTTTAATATTTCCATCCGAAGACAATAACGTTTAAATCGACTATTTAAAATACACCGAAACCTTTTATTCTTTACGCTTTCTTACTTTACCAAGAGAACACAAATTCAAAGGCATGTCCTTTAAGAATTAGCTTGAAAGATTTTCTTTAATTGATCTTGTAAAAGGAGATGAAAAGTGCGTGCGTGATTATTTTGGTCTTATACTTTCACTGTATTTATCAAGTTGACAAATTAGTTTTAAAACGTATGTTTGCAACTGATAAATATTATTGACATAAGATCTTATATTGATCAACAATGGAGAAAATGCTATTAGGTTAGGATTATTTGGATTTCATTTCCAATTTTAAAATAACAAAAGACCACGAAATCTGTTAACACATTTTCAGCGCATTTATTACCCTCTTTTAAAAGAAAATTTGAAATGTAAATATTCCAAAATTGAACCTTTACTATTATTGTAGAATATAATGAAATGAAAGAACAAGATAGTTAAACTTAGACTGCCTTAAAACGTAATGGTCGTCCCTTATGATATTTAAATGGTTAGTAGGTTATATTTATATAAAAATCTATGTTTGCTCTTTATTCATAGTGAATCACCTTATAGTTCACACCTGTTAAATAATGGTTTAAAACTATTATGCGACATTAAGCTATTTAAGAACGGTGGCCTAAAAAATGAAAAAAAAAAAAAAAAATAGTCCGACCACACAAGTTATCCGTTTTTTTTATATTATTTTTCTCTTCATTCTATTTTCTTCTGAACATGTCTTACTGCGGTTAAGACAAAAGGTTAAGACTTATTTGAACCACTTCCGATGGTATATCAAGACATCAGTAGGGCTCAAACCTGACTCGTGGCCCCTAGAGGCCGACGCATTTATAACTTAACTTATAGAAATGAAAGCGTTATATTCTAATTAGATAATAGAAAATATTAACAAAAAAAAAAAAAAAAAAAACGTTAGCCAAACAACATAGTAAAATGTAAATGTTTATTACTTACTCTGTTGTGCGTGGTCGTGGAAGAGTACATGCATCCATTGTTTATATATTTATCTATATTTTCAAATAATTGTCAATTATAAACTGATTCAAGCGAGCATTTGAAGTAGGTTTTTCGTTATAAACAATTCACTTTTACATGACAGAGTTATACCAATATATCCCACCTAATCCGTTATAACCAAAATCTAAAAATCGAACCTCCTTTACAATCGATCTGTTAAATAATTAATAGCCAGGGAATGTTAACCTAAAGAAGAAAGTTGCAGGACGTTTTAAGACCGGTTCACAGGGACTTGTAAATAGAATAAACGGGTATTACCGATTATTGTTATTATTAACGAAACGTGATAAGCATTTATGGTTAACCGTAAGAATTAAGAATGATATTGAAATTTTGAAAAATTTGCTGTAATCGGGATTTTGTTTGTGCTTTATAAGACATTTAAGGGGCTAATGGCGCAATTTGACGCACGTGTTCTAATGTCTGAGGTTTGTTTTGTCCACAGACCAAACTTTGTGGTTTCTCGAACATGTAGGATTTTGTGGGGTTTTTTTATTTAGTTTTCGTGGCTTTTAATTGTTACATTTTTTTTTAACAACAATGTTTTAGTATTAACTGTTTCTGCATGATTCAGAGACACCATATGAGCCGTGTCACGACAAAACCAACATAATGGGTTTGCGACCAGCATGGATCCAGACCAGCCTGCGCATCCGCGCAGTCTGATCAGGATCCATGCTGTTCGCTTACCAACCCTTTTACAAGTCGAGAAACTGATAGCGAACAGCATGGATCCTGATCAGACTGCGCGGATGCGCATGCTGGTCTGGATCCATGCTGATCGCAAACCCATTATGTTGGTTTGTCGTGACGTGGCTCATATCAGAAACAGAACTAATTAAATATCCTTAGATTAAAAACCTGTGCAGTGAACTCCACCAGAGAATTTGATTTACATAATAATAATTCATAAACATTTTGACCAAAATGTCCTTACATTCCCCACTTGCCGCCGTTTGTTTGCATCATGATGGAACTAGCTGTCGAGCAGTATAATGGAAGATCGTGCCTGAAACAAAGGCGTCTCCCCGCTATCTTAAATTTAGAAAGTTTTATTTTGTAGCCACTTAACCACGCACTTAACCACGTCGAAACACACTACAAAAATTTTTTAATACAAATGCCATCAACCTGTACACTGCAAGCCCCTGTGTGATTTTTTTTTGTATATACATTTTTCTGTGTGCAGACAACATGTCATTTTATGTATATTACCTTTTATTATCTTCATGAACAATAACAGAAGTGTAACATTGTGACAAAATGGACCCAATACGCAATTGTTCAAGCAAGTATTATAAAATCTTTTCTGCCCAGCGACTCATTATGGTATTATCTAAAAACTGTTTTACGCAATTTTTAAACACTGTACATTTATAAATACACAATCGCTTAAAGTTGTTACAAATCAGTTTTGTTGTGCAAATATGAATAATCACCACCGGACAGCTTATTTTAAACTGGTTACACTAAGGCGATTAAAGAATAAGTTCAGGTACATATTGTATACATTGTATACATTTATATAGGTGAAAAGTTGAAAAGGGCATATTTTTGTATGTAATGTTAAAATCACTATCAATATATCTAAACTTTTCGCTATGGTTTAGAAAAATATAACGAAATGAAATATACAAATTCACAGCGTTGATTTATTATTATGTCGGAGGCTTGAACACAAGGATTAAACTATAGATGCAGTGGAACAACTGCTTTACAGAGCTCGAGAAAGTTAATCTCTTCTTTTAGAAATTTTGTAATCCAGAAACGTTGTAAAGTTAATGTGTCAAAATGTGTCCGTTTTTTCACGTTTTTTTTTAATTCAATTTTACAAAATATAAAGATTCAACAGTTCGTGACATTTTCTAATAAACAACAATATACAACAGAATGCAGATGTTTAACTAGTTTAACTACCTGTAATCCAGCACAGAGAAACACCGCTTTAAGACTCTTAAGTTTAAGGCCAAAATGAAATGCGTGTCTTAAGAATGAGCTTTTGCAAGCTTAAGAACAACAATTTGTCAAACAGACTGTCACCCCTAGGACCTCAATGTCACCGGATTCCTCGAGGGAGGCATTGAATCGTGGAAACCGTGGAGAGCCCTAGATCACATATACTTCTATTTTGATTAACACGCGAGCACTGTGTATCTAAGAGGGAAATTACTGTTTAAACAGCTTTCAAAAATTGAAAGAATCGATGGATTTGACATGCATTACATAGATTAAGGCAAAGCTTTCAAAGTAAATGGTTGATAAATTTATACAAATTGCAGACGATAATACTGACGGGTGTTTATTTAAGAGAGAATGGTATCAGATACATAACTGACAAATTTGATCAAATTTTCTCACCTATTTGGGATATAAAACATTATATTTGGACTGTCGATAGGAATGTATTAACATATAGTTAAATATATAACGGTTCTCGAATGAGTATAAATAATAAATAACTGAAGCGTTATGCCTCAAGGTGGACGCAAGAAAAAAATCCTGGTAAAAGTCTGTATAAGGTTACACTTTACACTGTTGAAGCTCATTATAGTCTAGTCTTAACTGCCAAAATGAATGAATGAATGAATGAATGAATGAATGAATGAATGAATGAATGAACGAACAAATGAATAGACAATTAAATAAATAAATAAATAAATAAATAAATAAATAAATAAATAAATAAATAAATAAATAAATAAATAAATAAATAAATAAATAAATTAAGGTATTCAGTCTATAAAATAGTGATTTTTTTTTTTTTTTTTAGAATTTTGGTCTATAATGGAAGATTTGTAATATATAATAAATAATTACCTTGATTGTACTTATTTGAATATCAGAAATAACTACAAACACCGAACGAATGAATTATAACAACGGCCTAAAGTTAGACAACCTCTCTGGAGCACCAATAGCTTTGTCTCTCAAACGGTGTTGCTTCGCAGAGGTTGTATATATAGAAATATGGTTGATTTAGATGTAAGAAATTTGCTAATCTCAATATAGAAAATCGACATCAATTACTTTTCTTGCAATGTTTTGTGTAACTACAAAGATTTATAAATGGTATATAAACAATCATATCATCCTTTATCTGATTATAGCCATTCGTAGCTGCCGTATACATGGTATAATGAGAACTTTTTCCTACCTCACGCGCACAGGTAGCCTTCATTAGTTCAACATTCTCAACGATAAATACATTTTGAGTCTCGAATCACGTCCGATGTTTTTTTGTTTTTTGTTGTTTTTTTTTTTGCAGTGCTATGTCTATTTTATATCGATAAATATTTATTCGGACACTGGAGAGTTTTCTTTGTACAAAGAATCTTTTTATCACTGACATTGCGCAACGGTGATATTCTTATCCCGAGCAAAATGACAAAACATGTTTGCAGATAAATCAAACTGGAAAAAAAAACAAAAACAACACGACATAAAATAAAACGGTGCAGTCTCGGTTTGGCTGTGCTTGTTCATGCAGCCAATGGTATGTGCAAGCTACCACCCACCCACGCTCCTAGCACCGGCTTAAACAGGGTTCAACATTTAAACATGAATTTTGAATTAAGAAACACTCACAGATGTTAACCTACGGCGGCGATCACGGAAGATTCAATGCGACACATTCGCGCCATTCCATTAAGCGGCACATGGTCCACAAGTAAAAGGACGCGTGTGCGCTAAACCAGACAAAATGGGCGGTACTAAATCAAGTGGAATTTTAACGGGATCAGATGTTACGATGAGTACATATCACAGACAGCTGTATAAATGACAATTTCAAGCTGCAAACATATTTTGTGAAACTCACCATTGAAAAAAATGTACTAGATTTAAAGAAAAGAGTAAAAATATTCACAGTTCAAGAAATAATTTTAATGCTATATGCAGTTAATGACTGATTTTGCAGTATTTATCACCACACTGATACTGTGTAACTAACAAAGTAAGGCCTATCTAGAAAATTCTGACCTATGTTTTGGTATTATCTTTGACAATTTGTGTCGTTTGCAATATATTAATTACATTCTTTGTTCACTTGACAATATATATATATATATTTTAATACATCCAATAATATCATGAAAATTAGCATGAATCTGGAAGCTAAAGGTGATTAATATACAGTATTAAAGTAGGAATACTTGCACCATCCAAAAAGTTATAAGATGAAATAGACATAACTAAATAAACCACAAACATTATAATAATCTTGTGCTTAACGATATTCAATGAAATATAACATTCCCGATTGAAGTACTTTCAAATGTAAAAATGTGCAATCTTGGATAAAATGTTTCACTTAACACACGCACAGATCAATCAAATCTAACAAAAATAAATCAAAATTCGTCTTATATCAGAATGGAATATGTTTTTCTGTTTGGTTATATGAAGCGAATAAAGTGAAAATATTTTTCCTTTAGATTGAAGATCAAACACATTATCAAATTATAATCAAATATAGATTTGTGAAGTGCAGAGACTGTAAAGAATTGTGTTTTTCTGTTAATGCTACACTGCTTAATCCTCAGGTAAAGGGTAATTATGAGAAAGATAATAGGAACAAAGTGGCAGCAAATTGAATCTTTCAATGACATAGAATTCAAATTAAACAGTTCAGCATTACAAACATCTGGCCCCGTGTTCACTAAAAAAAGATCAGGATCAAGTGATCCTGATTTTATTTTCATTGTTTTATGTTACTAAAATGAGTGGTGTTTTGCTAGAATTAAGGTAAATATTTAAAATTTAAAAATTGCTGATTTGCAAAGAAACCAAACTATTTTGGGATAAAATCAACAAATAACACACACAAAAAATATTTGGATTTAAATAAGGATCAATTTTAGGATCAGGATCAATATTTGGATCAACTGTAAAATGCCCGTATCTTGCAAAAATAACAATAAATTTATTTAAAAATTCATAAACTTGCCATTACAAGTCCAGTTTTCTATGAGGATAAACAATGAAGAATATTAGAGTTTTTTTAATTTGATCCTGGTCTTGATCCTGATCCTTAAATCTTTGTGAACACGGGACCTATATCCGAACTCCGCGACAAATGCTTGTTAGTGTAGGATAGGCAGGTGTGATTTTATTATGAATATTTTTACAGAATATATATTATTCATATCTGAATTTAAAAAAGTGAATGTTTAGCACCTCTCCAAAGTATAGCAACATTGTGCATCTCAGCTTGTATAGTTTACAATGATGTGTACGTCTATTATTTTTTGGTAGCTGGACAGATTGCTGGGAATCAAACGATAGTTTATTTTAGGACCCCAAAATATTTCAATGTGGATTGTTGTTGATTCTGTTGTTGTTGTTTTCCTTTTATTACCCTCTTGAAATCATTTTATGAGGTCTATCAGTTTAACAACAAGGATACGTATTAAAGTCTAATTAGGATAAAGTAAAGATACATGTATATAGGAAATGAACTTTAAGATGTGTCACAATTGTTCAATATAATTTCCCTGTTTACAGTCAAACATTCATACGTCGACAAGTCTTCAGTCACAAAATATAATATGTAATTGTTGATTATACATTTGTACATCATGATCGCTGGAATGTAAAAGTGTTGTTTCACTTTCTTTACTCCATTAATTAAATCCATGTTAACGTACATTGAAGATTATTATGTACAAATAAGATTACTATGAAAAGTTTATGACAATTATATTTGTATAACATATTGAACATTGTGTTACATACAGTGTTAGAATTGTCAAGCACACGAGTTCTCTATTCGTTTTTATGTAGGCTAGCTATACAAAAACAGAATATCTTAACTGAATCTTCTTTTATGAAGAGCTCACCAATTTCATCATTTCCTAATGCACAATTATAAATAAATGACAAGAGCAATGTTAGAAGAGTTACAGAGGCCATTAAACGCACCGGCTTTAGACACCGGCAAATAGTATATTTACAGGTACATAAGTCCTATATATTTTAACATAAGAGATGCCGTCCATCAATAACATATATCGCAAAATTGCCAAAATAGTGAGAAATAAAGAATCCCTAAAGAATGTTTGTTTGATCGAGCCTGTTTATGGACGGTACTGAAAAGTGCAAGTTACCGTCTATAGCCCCAGTACCGGTTTAAGCAGAATTCAACAATTTTACATGAAATTATGAAATTTGGACTTAAGAAACATCTGCAGATATAGTCATACGGCAGTTATCATGGAGACTTCAGTGTGACACGTAAGTGCCATTACATGACAAGCGGCGTATTGTCCTGCAGTAATAAAATGCGTGTGTCCTAAACGATAAAACAATGGACGGAACTAGATAAAATGGAATTCTCAAAGGGATCAGAGGTTATGAAGCCTGCATATAAAAAAGATAAGCTTTCAAAAGATAAATTTAAAAAGCTGACAACATACCCTAAGGGTGATTAAATAGTTTTTAAGTGAGGAGTTCTGGAATAACCAAACTAGTAAAAATCAAGAGAACTTAAAGTACCATAAACAGTAAAATATCCTGCTGGACGATCTTCAAGGATCGAAAATTTAGCATCTCTGATTGAATGTACTAGGCGACTTTTTACGGACTCCTCGTTTTATATCGCAACGCCGCTATATGTCGCACTTACCGCTAAATGTCGCACCAATACCGCTAAATGTCACAACTGCCGCTAAATGTCGCAAAATCATTTGCCGTGAAATGTCGCAATAATAACGTTAAATGTCGCACGAATTTCCGCTACCGTTAAATGTTGCAACACTACCGTTAAATGTCGCAAGATATAAATTCATGTTAAAATCATGATTAAAAGTAGTAGTATTTTAATTTAAAACGCTCTCATAGTTATTTTACTGTAATTGCCATTTAACAAGTATCTTTGTTTTAATTGTTTTCTTTTATTAACCTAAATATCGAGGATTTGAGCTGCTATATAATGTAATATTGACGCTAGAAAGCGTATTCTAGAAAGATACAATTGAAATTCAAGTCTCAATAGATAAGTATTTTTCTTTTGTCTCCCTTTCTCATTTATTACCCTGATTGACAACATCTTAAAAGTATTATGATATTGTCGCGATCAGAATTCGGTTTAAGTAATTTCATTGATTTGAAGACCTTTTTTTCTTGCTAGTACTAATAGTAATACAGTCATACTAGGGCGGTTTAAGCCCCATTTACACAGTCCCGGTTTGGTGTCCCGGTTTGCCACGGTTTAGTCAACCATGATCAACCGTGGTAAACCGGCGTTGGGTCGTTGAAATTCCGTGAAGTAAAGGACAAACCATGGTGAACCGGAACAAACTGAGAGATCACCACGTTTGTCTTCAAATGTTTAATACAACCGGGCTCACCGGCACTCAC
>NW_026860865.1:0-95910 GCF_026571515.1 Ruditapes philippinarum
ATAACTAGAGTTCCTTTTGACCTACAGCTCTCAAATTCATAGGATGAATGGTCTTATTGAGCAGATGATCCCTATTGTTTTTGGGGTCAGTAGTTCAAAGGTCAAGGTCACAGTGACCGTTGGTCAATTTCTCGTTTCCGGATGATGACTAGAGTTCCTTTTGACCTACAGCCCTCAAAACTTCATAGGATGATTGGTCTTATAGAGCTGATGATCCCTATTGTTTTTGGGGTCAGTAGGTCAAAGGTCAAGGTCACAGTGACCGTTGGTCAATTTCTCGTTTCCGGATGATAACTAGAGTTCCTTTTGACCTACAGCCCTCAAACTTCATAGGATAATTGGTCTTATAGAGCAGATGATCCCTATTGTTTTTGGGGTCAGTAGGTCAAAGGCCAAGGTCACAGTGACCGTTGGTCAATTTCTCATTTCCGGATGATAACTAGAGTTCCTTTTGACCTACAACACTCAAACTTCATAGGATGATTGGTCTTATTAATCAAATGATCCCTATTGTTTTAATGGTCAGTAGGTCAAAGGTCAAGGTCACAGCGACCGTTGGTTAATTTCTCCTTTCCGGATGATAACTAGAGTTCCTTTAGACCTACAACCCTCAAACTTCATAGGATGATTGGTCTTATTGAGCAGATGATCCCTCTTGTTTATGGGGTCAGTAGGTCAAAGGTTAAGGTCACAGTGACCATTGGTCATTTTCTCATTTCCGGATGATAACTAGAGTTCTTATCAGTGAGGACATTTAACTATTATTGATATATCAGTGATATATCAGTTGTCTGATTTTATATACTCTGTTCTTTTATCTCCATTTCCATTCCTGTTTCCATTCACAGTTATTCTCAGCAGTGGGGGAGACATGCGCTTTTTTACAAAAGCATCCTCTAGTTTCTATTTATATGCAGTTTTATCCGACATCTATAAACATCATTGTACTTGGTAAACATTATCATCAAATTTATTAAATATATTATTATAAGTACAATGACCATCCACCAGGTAAATCACCTTAACAGTGTTGTTTCGACAAACACTAAAAAAATCGTCTTATTTGTTGATATTTTAAAAGTTTGTCGTTGCAAATACAGTTGTCATGCGTAACATTGTTGAGCCTGCATTTTTTCTCAGTCATTATTATGTTTATTATTTGTTACAAAATTAGACATGAAAAAAAAAATTATGTTTAAGTTTACATTTCTATACAATAATAAGATTTAAGAGATAAACTGCTTTTTGGCTTAAAGAAATGGACGAAATATACGACTTTGCAACTGACTGACTTCTTGTCAAACATAATTTCCTAATCAGCGACGAGAGAAAACTGTCTGGTATCAACTATCACGGAGAAATAACAGCTCGCCGAGGATCGAACAAGCGACCCATTTATATCAATTCGATACTCAGTAAGTAAAGCGTTAAATATTAACGAACATCTTTTAGGAAACAATATTACATGAAATATTTTGAACAATAGAATTTACCTTAACGTTATGGTAATCCAAAATTAAAGAATTGGTTTAATTTAACAACTAAAAGAGGTAGAGACAGAGTCCTTAATGAACGTCCAAAACAACAAAAGTGAAAAATGTTGCAGGCTCGAACAAAACAAGAATATCTTTCAAATCAAGACACGTCAAATTGTGGCAGAGAATAACTCATGCACAATAAAAATAACTATTTTTTCATATTGAAGTTGTCAAGTATATATACTCAGTGACTTAAAATACACATACCTTAAAATAAAGTTTAATAAAAATTTAAAGCAAAACGATTATAGCAACTAGATTATTCTAGACACTACATTTGATATGATAGATAACTGACGCAGTGAACAGCTGGGAGCTTTTGATATATTTTAGCATATTGTGGCATGTTTTATAAAGAAATCCCTTCTTTTAAATAGAAAAAATATTCATGGAAATCATTTTAACCAGCTAATAACAATCAAAATTAGAAACTGTTTTGTGATATTTCTACAAACATTTGCCTAAACATAGATCGCAACGTCGTATATCAAAACCTTTGCTGTTTTACTTACAAAATATTCCGTGTGGCATAATCGACGAATGCTCATTTTGGAAATGGTAGCCATAAAGACAGTGTAATTAGTGCAAGATTTTTTACGGGACTTGTGTGGTTTACAGTAAGGACCCGTTTGAAAGCAAATCGCCAATTGTGTACAAGACGCAAGTTTGCTCAAATTTATATTGCTAAACGAAGTTGAAATCATACAATTTGTGAAACCACATTTAGGTTGTAAAGGTATTGCACTTTAATATTTTACCCTTTTGTTTTGCTTAAAAATACCGTTGATTTCTAAGATGTTACTACTTGTCTAGATTTATAATAATCACGTCCGTTTCATTATTTCAGAGATTCAGTGTACAATTTAGACGTTACAGTTATTGGCATTGGCAATCAAACTTGATAAAATAGATACCAACTGAACATTACCTGTCTTATTTTTTATTTTTATTTTATCTTGAGATAACATATTTTAAAATGGAGTCTAGTCAGCACTTATAATCAGTCGACAGTGAGAATATTTAAGGTGTCATTTGATAACAGATGAACATGGTTTGTTGTTTAACGACAATGGTATTTGGTTTTGATAGAAGGACACCTGATGTATGATTTTCAAACTAATAAGCAAACCAATATTGAGTTTAACAAGATCAAAGTGTGATAGTATTACAAAGTCAAATTACAAAGTCAAAATGAAGTAGCAAGAACTGGACTTTGACACATATGTACTATCAACAGTATGTGTAGTGTAAACAGAAATTTTGATCACTTATTTGCCAGAAACCGACCATCTGCTTAATTATAAAGAACACCAATAATGAAAAAGTGATAAATTAGATTTGGAACTTTAAAACTCAATTAAAGGTATGTAGTTATGTAAAAACAGGTATAATATACACATATTTAAGTGGCCATTTTGAATTTTGGTGGCCATATTGATATTTTTTATATTACTTTCATGCTCAAATGTTCATTCAAATGTTATTTTGTAATAAAATGCTGTTTTTAAAGTACCATGCTTTACTCATTATGATTAGAGCTAAAATTATTTTTTTTTATGGCGGCAATCTTGGATTTTGGCGGCCATATTGGATTCACAAAACTTGGATACCAGGCTTAACCCTTAACCTCATATATACGCAAACAACGCACTTTCGACCTCACCACCTCTCTCTCTTTTAGGCCTCAAATATTTAAAAAAAATGTCCTGTTTGGGCCACAAACACATGTTTTCATTTGAGCAATGTTGATAAAAAATGACAACTTTTTCGACGTGGCCCCAAACCAAAACAAACATCAGGCGGTGTGGTGGAGTATACTTTAATTACACATTTTTTACTCCAGTCACAAGAAAGACTTTAATAGAGAGCACAAACACTGAAGTATAATTTCCAAACATTTTATTTCGCTACCACTGTATAATTTTAAAGCCGAAAGAACACAATATATATGAATTTTGAACCTAAACGTTAACATTATCCATAATAACTTAAAATCCTGAGAAGCTCTGACTCGTGACACTGAAATTTTACTTATATACCAATGAAATAATTCCCGCCAAAACACAAATATCACGAGAAAGTCAAAAAACATGATTTATAACAAAATACTCCGCCGGATTATAACAAAGTACTCCGCCGGAGAACATATCTACAATAATGTGTAAAGGTTATGCCGGAGCATAACATTTAATTTAAGTAAAACAAAATTATGAGGTCACCGGAGAAAAATAATAATTTTGGGAAAGAATTTCATATTATCTCGCGTTCCTCGCGACATTCCCCACAAAACATAAACAAGATAATGTCCTAACTTGATCAATAAGTATCATTAAATTCACAATAAATCAAACAAACAAAAAATGTCTTAACAAATTATGATTCAAATACACATTTATGCGAACTAATGTCTGCTTAATGAAATATTACGAGTCACAATTGTTTATTACTGCTTCATTTCATAGCAATGATAGTCATCCTCATATCTGCTGGTCTTGTATATGGGAGAATCGCCTCGATACGTTGTATAACATAAACCAGTCCTTGTCCATACTTCGACAACAGTTCTGAGCGTTCGTCTCTCAATTTCCTCAGAATCTGACGTCACAACATTCACATTACCACCATCATCATCAACCTCATAATCCTCGTAATCATCATCCTCATCATCATCATCAATTACGTAAACAACATTGTTGTTTTGATCAAATTGACCACTAGTTTCACTTTCACTGACGTCACTGTAATCAACTGAAGTGCTTCGAATATTAGATTCGATACTAATTTCATCAGTGTTGGAACTGTCTATATCCGTCACATTGTTTTCTGTGACATTCTCAATCAAGCCCAAATCACTTTGATTAACATTAAACCGACATTCTTCATTCACATTAATATCTGTTTCCTCATTACAATCCTTTGGCTGATCTACTTGTTTTTTGCTATCAGACATTGCATTCGAAAACGAGTCAATGTCATTATTTTCAAACATTCCAATATCGAAGCTTTGTATGACTTCGTCATATTGTACAGCGTTCATTTCCTCGTTCTCAGCTAAAATATCAAATATGTCTTCGTCAGAGGAGACATCTTCATAATAATTAGAGGAGTGATGGATATCTTCACGTGTTGCTCTCAACGTGGCTTGTCTTGCTTCAGAACGAGGGTATTTATGAATATTGGTTAGATGGTCCAACAAATATCCTCGCCTGATAAATTTTCCTTCACAATCTGGTTCAATGCATCTCCAATGCTTCAGCTCTGAATGCTTCTCGGTTATATGTCTTGTTAAATTTATTTTATATTGATACGTTCTTTAGCAAATATCGCATTTAAACATTGCTGTTGAATTTCAGGGTACACTTTCTTATTTCAAATACGTTTACTCTTATAAGTGAACAATTTAGCAATAAGTCGGTGAATATATATATGTGTGTCACGGAAATCACGAAAATCTCGTGCAAACTATCTAAATTTTTGCTATTATAATTTGCTCCGGTAAATCACGTTGACAATATACACACAGTTACGTTTCTCTATGCTCCGGTGAACCACGTGGAAAACATACTTTATTGTGTCGATTTCTCCGGTGAAAATTTAGCGCGGGAAAAAACGGCGCTTAATATATTTAATGCTCCGGTGATTCCTCTTATTGTTCATTGTATTCACATGTTATTTTTACAATTAGCACTGTTTCTGATATTTAAAAAATGACACGCAATGAATCATATATATTTAAATTTTGCAGGGTATGCAACCATCCCACGCGACGATGATGATAATATACATTTCTCTCTTCATTTTTTTTATCTATTAACTACTTCAATTGGATATAGGATATTTAATGGTCGTTTTATCACTTTTCTGGATGATGTCAGTATGATGTTTTTCTTAAAGCACGTTTTACAATGCCGATAAGGCGTTCATAAAAGCCGCCCATCCATGGGGCCAATTCCACGATGAATGTCCATTTGATGCCGATATTTGATGTATAATTTTGAACGTCTTTGTCTTCCACTGCTGTTTTCCATACTTGCTTGATAATATCACTCGAAAGTTTGAATTGTTTTGCGTTATCACTTATAAGTTCCACAGGCGTTCCTCTTGTAGCTATAAATCTTTTTAAGCACATCAAAAAACTATTGGCTGTCATATCTCGTACAACTTCGAGGTGTACAGCACGAGTTACAAGACATGTAAATAGACACACCCATACCTTTTCTTTCACTTTATCTTCTTTTATATATAATGGTCCGAGATAATCAAGACCAACTCTAGTAAATGGCGTAGCCTGTGATACGCGTGACTTCGGCAACGGAGCCATTGGAGGAAGCTTATATGGGCCCCCTTCAAATCTGCGACATATTCTGCATTTCTTTAATACTTTTCCAACTGAAGCTCTGCCATGTGGTATCCAATATCTTTGCCTAACTTCACTAAGTGTTTGGGAAACTCCACTGTGCAATATTCTACAGTGTGTTCTTTCAATAATAAGACACGTCACTCTTTCTCCGGAAGGCAGCAAAATTGGAAATCTTGCTGCTTCATTAAAACTTGAATGTTGCAAACGACCACCGCATCTCAATACACCATTACTATCGATGAATAGGTCGAGCTGTCTAATTAGATTATTTGTCTTTTTAACTTTGATTAACTCCAGTTCCTCAGAATAGTGTTTCAATTGAAGATATTTTACCCACAAATCCTCTGCTTCTTCTAATTCGCTGCAAGAAAGATATCCAGTTGTGCAATTTTTTCGACGAATATTCCTTATAAAACGTTTGCACCATGCTGTTACTCGTATTAACTTGGTAACTGAAGAATATTTGTCTTCGTCGATATTGAACGGAGAATTGATGTACATCTTTTGTTTGGTTAAAACACTTTCTTGTTTTAATTCTGATGAACATAATTCAACATTTTCACATTTATTCACTTCATGCTCAGTGGTATCATTTGTTAGCTCATTTTTGTCTAAATTTGTGCAGTGAAGATATGTTGAATCATCCATTGACTGAATATTCATATAAGTCCAACTTTCAATTGGATTCTGCAACCATTTCGGACCGTTCCACCATATACTCTCTTCTAGTTTCGATAGTGTGCATCCTCTACTCGCAATATCTGCAGGGTTATGATTCGTGTTGACGTAATGGAATTCTATGTCATCATGCTCTCTAATTTCATTCACTCTGTTTTTAATGAATGTTGGAAGCTTCTTTTCAGATTTAATCCATTGCAATACACACTGCAAATCTGTCATTATCACCATTGAATTAAGCAACACTTTCAATTGGGCTGCTACAAATTTTACACATCTCACTCCAATAAGAACTGCTAAGAGTTCAAGTCTAGGTATTGACATTCCTTTCAACGGAGCTAGTCTATTTTTGCTGAATATAAGATCTACTTTAGTTGATTTGTTTGACTCCTGTCGAAGATAGATTGTTGTAGCATATGCTTTTGATAGAAGCATCACAAAAGCATATAAGCATGTTTTTAGCACCAACTTTTCCGTTTGAATTTCCAACATGTCTGTTTATTTTCACATTTTCTATCTTCAAAAGATCACTTTTTATTTCAAGCCACTCAGTCACATCTTCTTTGTCAAGTATATCATCCCAGTACAGGTGTTTGCTCCACACCTTTTGGAGTAAAACCTTTCCTCTCATTGTAATAGGAGCAAATAATCCTAATGGGTCAAATACCGATGCTACTTGTTTCAACACATCCCTTTTTGATAGTGATAGCTCTTCACGCAGAGTCTTCGATCCTTGAACAGCTATAGTATCAGTTTTTGTATTCCATACATATCCCAAAACTTTGACCTTTTTATCTGTTGCTTGATCTATCTCAGGTATTGAACGATTAACTTCGTCACTATTAGTAATCCATTCTCTCAAATTCATTTTTGCATCACTAAATATGATCTTTGCTTCATTGTATAAAGCAATGCCGTCTTGTACTGTGTCTGCACCTGATATGATATTATCCATATAAATATTTTCTTTAAGCTGTTCTGATAACGGAGTTTTATATTTATTTAGATGACTCTCAATGGTTGCTCCAAGTAGAAATGGGCTTGATATTACACCAAATGGAACTCTGCTGAATCTGTACTCTTGTATATGATTGTCATCAACAATAGGATTTTTATAGTTTTTGAACCACAAAAACCTTGTTACATCTCTTTCCGATGGTTGTAAGGCAACTTGGAGAAAAGCCTTTTCTATGTCAGAAATAACAGCTATTTTTGGCATTCTGAATCGAAGGATCATACCGCAAAGATCTCTAAGTAACACAGGACCTCTATATAAACATTCATTCAAGCTACGATATTCTTTATTCACTTTTGCCGACGCATCATAAACGATTCTAAGTTTTGTCGTTGCTTTATCCGGTTTGATCACAACGTGATGGGGAATATAATGCTTTATTCCATCACATGTATCTCTTTCAACCTTTTCAATAACACCCTTTTGTAATTGATCTTCAATCACTTCATCGTATCTTTCCATCAAATTTGGCATTTTCTGAATCCTTTTTACAAGTGATTTAAGTCTCTTCCAACAGCCAATCCTCTATTTTCTGGTAGATCTGATTCTGAAATATCTTCTTTCCAAGGCCACGTGACCTGGTACCTTCCATTTTCTCTTTTGAGTGTGTTTTTAAAAGTTTGCATTGCCTTTTCATCATCAGTTTTAGTAATATTATCTGTTATCCCAATTCCTTCTAAATTTCAGAAATTTTCTATATTTGGTTGCATTTGAAGGAGAGGATCAACTTCTTGAAACACTTTATTTTCTATCACATTTCTGCCATGTGTCATTATCAACATGCTGGCATCATATGTATCCTGAATCGTCTCATCAAGCTCTGTTCGTCCAGAAATAATCCATCCAAATTTTGAAGATAGGAGGTACAATCCAGGACTCACTTTTATTTTTTCTGACTCTATCACATCCAAATAATAGTCATTACCAAGTAATAGTTCTAAGACATCTGATTTTGTTTCTGTTGGTATGCTATCAGCTAGGGTCAAATCTTTTGTGAATTCAAGTAATTTTTGTTTTTGGCTATCTTTAACTTTAGTACGCTGCATCATTCCACTTATACTTGGCACAATATTTGCTTCGATGGTCAAATAATCTCCATTTTTCATTTTCAGATTTAATTTTGTTGTTTTTGTCTTGATCACTCTCGATTTTTCACTGCCAAATGTTACAATGTTTATTTCTTGGTCCTTTTCTCCTTTTAGCTTTAGACGGTCTGCAAGCGATTTGGCAATATATGACCTATGTGAACCTGAATCAAGGATGAGACGTACCTTTTCGCTCTTCAGACTTTTTGCACCACGAACGTCAGTCAGCACCGTTTGCATAAGCACAGTTTCGTTTAAGGATAATAGTCCAGCTTCTTCACTTGGATTTTCTTCCTTTAATATTTCTTCTGACAAATGAACACTTTCTTTTTGGAAGTGTTTTGAAAACTTTTTATCACATAAGCTTCGGTGATGTACGTTCACTTTGCCGCAATACACACATAACTTTGAACTTTTGCATTCATTTGTTTTGTGACTGTCTTTCAGACACTTAAAACAACCACTTTTCAATCTTCTTTTTCTATCGTCAATACTTTTATAAATAGTGCATTCATCGCTCCAATGAGCACCTTCACAATATCTACATTTTCTTTGAAATTGCCTTGTTATACTTTTCTTTTCTCCGGCAATAAGAGATCCAGTAGCGTATTTTGGTACATAATGTCTTTCACGATTCCTGTCATAAGGACCACCACCTGTCATTCGATAATGTTGAGGTTTTTCAATTTTGTCATCACGCTGTGTTTGATTTTCTGGGATCCTTGTCTTATCCGCCTTTTCTTTAGATACAATATATTGTCTCAACAGATCACGTAATTTCAATATTGTCCACTTTTTATCAGCGTGTTTCATAATCTCTAATTGAAGTAACACATCACTTGGTAATTTGCTGCGAATCATAGATACAAATATATGTTGTTCTAGATTTTCACCCAATACTTCTAGGCTGCGGAGATGCTTTTCAATTATGTCCATGAAATATCTTAAACTCTCTGTATTATGTCTAGCTGGTATTAAATTTAGAAGCTGTTTATAGTGGAGATCAATTATTTCTTGTTTGTCTCCAAATCGCTCTCTAAGTATTTTAATGGCAACCTGATAATTTTCGTTCGAAAGAGTCAATCCCGCAATCGCACTTCTCGCTTCGCCAGTAATCTTTCCCTTCAGGTAATTGAACTTATCTATTGGAGATAACCTTTCATTCTTATGAACGGCACTTTCAAAGGAGTCCCAGAACTCAATCCAAAGTAAGCGATTTCCATTGAACGATGCTATGTCTAACTTTGGAAGTTTGACTGATGTTTCTTTTCTTTGTGATATTTGCTTATCCATTAGTTTTGTTTGAATTTCAAACTGTCGATCACTTTTTTCCTGTTGTTGAACGAAAAAGTCTCGTTGCATTTCTATCTGCAAATCACACATCCTTTGAACTGCACTATCACTGACAGAATCTCCAGTTTCTCTACGCTTTATTAATGCCTTTAGATCATCTTCACACAACTGTAGCTTATGCGATAATGACAAAGCACTTTGAGTCAAAACAGAATCATCTTCGATAATTGTTTGAGAGGTATCGTCATCTGAATCCCCCAAAGCATAAGCTAATTTTTCTGACTGAGCACTCAACTTTTCGACATAAATATTAATTTTATATCTACATTCACTAACCTTTTTTTGTAAGTTTTTATACTCTTCTGGCAATTCATCCACAACTGAATCCAATAAGTCCAAACCAATTTTAATCTCTTTATCAAGTACATTAATATACCGTGTACGCACACCCTTTATAAACTTTATGTTTACGTTTGCTTTTTCCATTTTTGTAAATGCACTGTAAGTCCAAAACTTTTCAAAATATTTTAAATCAACTCGTATTGCTTAAAACACATTCACTAATACATAATATCAAACTCTGTCCCACTTTTAACTTTAATCACTTTAAACACAATACAAATTCATTCATCTCCATAAATTTGCAAATTGTAACACATACTATTTACTTTCACAAGCTCCTATTTGTAACGTGAATATTATTTATCTATTCACAATAATTAATTCCTGTTCACAGAAACACAACACATACTTTTCCTTCTTCACTTTTAATCACGCCAAGAACATCCTAGTTTTTGCTTTCCCGGGTTCCGTTTCTATGTGGTGGAGTATACTTTAATTACACTTTTTTTACTCCAGTCACAAGAAAGACTTTAATAGAGAGCACAAACACTGAAGTATAATTTCCAAACATTTTATTTCGCTACCACTGTATAATTTTAAAGCCGAAAGAACACAATATATATGAATTTTGAACCTAAACGTTAACATTATCCATAATAACTTAAAATCCTGAGAAGCTCTGACTCGTGACACTGAAATTTTACTTATATACCAATGAAATAATTCCCGCCAAAACACAAATATCACGAGAAAGTCAAAAAACATGATTTATAACAAAATACTCCGCCGGATTATAACAAAGTACTCCGCCGGAGAACATATCTACAATAATGTGTAAAGGTTATGCCGGAGCATAACATTAAGTAAAACAAAATTATGAGGTCACCGGAGAAAAATAATAATTTTGGGAAAGAATTTCATATTATCTCGCGTTCCTCGCGACAGGCGGTTGCCAGAAGGGGGATGTGCCCCTTTCTGTTCGCGGGGTTTGTATGGGGACGGTAGTCCCCCTCATCGCCAAGAAAATTGTGGACTTTTAAAAGGTTAAAAATGACCCCAGATCTATCATAAGGTGTAACCAATCCATTGAGAAGTTGCAGCACTTTGAAATAAATTTTGATGGAAACGATTAAAGCAAAATAGTGATTTTTTACAATTTTGAGATGTCCCCTCGTTGCCATGGTAACAGGGTAATTTAATCCTGAGCATGTTGTTACCAAGGTAATGGTCCAGTCAACATTGGTGCCAAGTTTGATTAGTATTGACGCAGTTTTTATAGTTTTATAGCAATTTGAACTTGAAACCGGAGACTTTTCAAAGAAAACAGACATTTCTTACAAAATGCTCATGAAGTAATGGATTAAATGAAGCGTATTACATATACCTATTACTGTGCCAAGTTTCATGCTTTTCACAAGAGGTGCACAATTCACCCTTTTTTGCACGGATTTCTTGGACTTCACTATTGAACATAGTGATCTCTGCACCGAACAGTATATCATTTGAACTGATCATAATAATAGTACCATTCAACAGTTCTATTTCACGACTGAACAAAATGAATAAAGCACCCAACAGCATGTCATTGGAACTGAAAATAATGAAAGTATCACCCAATAATACACTGCCTCAGCCAAACAAAATGATAGTACCACTCAACTGTTTATTTTCATGGTTAAACGTAATGACAAGAGCACCAAACAGCATAATATTATAACCGAACATGATAACTGTAACATCCTACAACATATCATTTTAACTCAACTTAATTGTGTTACCACATGGCTGTTTGTTTTAAAAACTGAACATAACGACTTATGCACCCTACAATACATTGAATTAGCTGAATAAAATGTAATCAACACACAACATAACACTTCAAAAACTGAACACATTGGGATTTTCACCCAGCATATTGGGATTTCGACCCAGCATATTGTATCTCGGACTCAACAGAATGACACTTCAATATATATTTATCATTCATTCTACACATAACACAGTCCAGGCGTTCCATAGAAGTCGTTTGGAGTGTGTACCGACGGTTGAGTTTGATATCAAACGAATGACTGATGTTAGGGGAGCAGACTTGTATATTTCAAACGAATGACTGATGTTAGGTGAGCAGACTTGTATATTTCAAACGAATGACTGATGTTAGGTGAGCAGACTTGTATATTTCAAACGAACGACTGATGCAGCGATGATTGACCATTAGTTGATATTGGAAATTACTAAAACATAAATATGCCCCGCTCTTTTTACAAACAAAACGTCATAAAAAATTCTGATTGACTTTTTTTTTTAATTTTCTTGAGTTCTGTATCGTTTATGCAAAGTAAATTATAAAATTAGAAGGGTTTATGGCAGAATTCAAACTTACTTTCATTTTCACTGTTTACTCACTATATACCCTTAGATTGGCATACTGTCAATTAAAGAGCTACTTGTTTTTCACAAATACAATCATTGCTAGAAATGTACGTAATAATTTATAAATATTTTTTTATATAGATGGTTATTTACAAATAGGAATATGAACACATTTTTCGCAATAATTATTGCTTAATATAAATGTTGCATTTGATCGGGGTTTCGCACAATTTGAATAATTGTAGCGCGACAGAATCTATTAGCCTTTTTATATAATGTTGTATGATATCAAAAACGGAGAAATTCCAAATCTGTTACATTGTCATGTAAAAGAAATTTATAAAGCCCACTTTCAGATTTTAACTATGTGATTTAACATTACAGATATCCCTTCCAACTTGATTTTTGAAAAGGGTTTTTGAAATCCTACTTTATATAAATGAAATAAAATGCAGCTTATAAACATGTTTGTTCTTTTATTAAATAGTAACCAAATTTAGAGAACTAAGTATTATTATAATGCATAGACATGTTTTTTTATGTGAGGCAGCCATTCGGGTATCTAACAGAACCACGTTGGTTTTACTCAGACGGCCGTTCGTGCCTGAACTAATACATGGAGGGTTCCACAGTTCTTCCCCTACCAGTTAAGCTGGACAATCGCTTTAACAGTGTTGGTAAGAAAACATTCAACAAACCAACCAATGCATTGTTTAATTGGAAGACATCTTACAGGTTTGCTATAGCAAGTACAAAAAGAAACATTATGTAGAAAAGCCATGTTCATTTTTTTATCGACAATTCAATTGTTCCGTTGTTAAACAAAATGTACTTTTTAAAGTTTTTCTAGTCATGTATCAAGCTTGTTGGTTTTGCACTTCTCAGTTGTTTCTTATAAATAGTATATTCATTGTTACATACTTATTATAAGACTAAGTATTAGACTAAGTTATAAATCGAGCCATAACATTGAATTTATCTTCAAGTTTATATTTGTTTACTAAAGATATATCAACTTATACTGGCCAATGAATAATGACGGCAAAATAAAAAAGTTGTTATTACCGATTTCTTTGCAAGTAGTCGTCTTCAAATCGAAATATATTTCTAAATATGGGATGAGAGATAAATACCCAGTTATGACAACAATGGAGATCTACGACTCGCTCGAAAATTGAAACAGCGATATATGGATTAGAGTTCAATAAACTGTAAAGAGCCAAACGGATAGAAAAAGAAACTTGCTTATGGTTATTGAAGAAGCATGCCTCCAGAGGAGCCACAAATTCAAGAACATAAAACTTGAGAAAATGTATTAAGATTTTTAGGAAAAGTATAGATATTCACTATTGTAGTAATAATTTGCAGAAACAACCAGATTTTTATACTTCACAACAGCAGGTGTCAAGTGCTGTATGGCAGCTGTAAAAAGTTGCCCCATACTTAACTTCAGTGTTGTTATATTTTTCTGGTCCTTCGGGATGATTGATGCCAGTACTATTATGTGTTGAGAATTGAGTACCACCCAAGCCGGTGCTAGGGGGCGTGAGGGCTGTTACACTTTACATTATCCCTCATGCACAGACTCAATCCACCCGAGTCTGCAATTCTCATGTAATTTTGTTGTGATTAATGCTTCCGAGGGATTACTTTGGTTCCAGATTTTTTTTACACATATCTTCGGATTTTCAACTAATATAAGTACTAACATCACTGTATTTCATTTGAGGAAAAAAACTCTTCTTTGTATTTACGTTTTGAATTTATCTACTTCTCAGATAATCTAACGTTCTTATGAAACGGGAAATAAACGATGAAACAGCATATTATTCATATGTCATTTTTCAAACAGAAATTATAACCTCTTAACAAACAAAAAGAAAAACATCATTTATTGTTTACAACTCACACCGTTGCTTTGTAATAATTTGATCCTTGAATAAAATGGCTAGTTTTCTTTGATGTAAATTGAAAATTTCAGATCATGCAAATTTGTGGACAAAATAAGCTGGAAATGTCCCAATTGAATGAAACATTAAGTTCATTTAAGTTCATTTTTAATATTGAAATACAACATTAATGAAACTATCATGAATTTATTTCCACTTCATAATATTTGATTTAAACGTATCTGTATATCATTTCAAATGCAAAGAAACGGCATGGTTAACATATCAAAATAATTTATTTATTTATGAGTACACGTAACATAAAACTTTCTTATTTTTTAACATTTGATACATTATATATACCTTATGAATTGATTTGCGAAAATGTTATTTCTTTTCGCATGACGATCAAAGCAGCAACTATTTCATTATCAATCCGCTTACACTGTCTGTTTACATGGATAAATAAAAAACTTCGAATTTTATGATTAAGCCTGGATTACCTTTTATATTTCATCATATTTAAAAGCACGATACGATGCATTGTTTGTGTCCCAACGGCGGATTATGCCTTTTTAAAGACTTATAACAGATAAACTGGTCTTTTTATAACAAATGATACAGAGTTAATATATTTACTTTTGTTAAGTAATGATGATAAGTGAAGTTACTTGACATATATTATGTTAATATATATCTAGTCAACACATCATATTAAATATTATACAATAAGAATTTTTTGATAATATTAACTGTGATTCTGTCATGCATACAAACAGTTTGTCGAAGACGATAGGGTTTTGTTTTTTTCTAACCAATCAAGATTATTTTCGTAGAATATTGATATCTTGACATTTGACATAAAAGAATAATCGATAGGAATAATAGACTTATATGTGTAACTCCTGTCGGAAACTTAACTCGGCAATGTGTTTATGATGTTTTATTGACTAAATAAGATTAGAACCATTAAAAAAGATTAAGGTCAGAAAGACCTTTATTTAAAAAACAAACTTGTCCGCCCAATAAATTAAGAATCTTTTGACCCACAGTCTTCATATTTGGCATGGGGGTTAGTCTTCAATAAGATTACCCTATTGATCTTGATCTTACTGGGTCAAAATGAAAGTCACAGGGACATTGACTTAAAAAATTGTGTCCACCCAATAACTTAAGAATCATTTGACTCAAAGTCTTCATATTTGTCATGGCCATCAGGTGATGCCTATTGATTTCGAAGTCACTGGGTCTAAGTTCAAGGTCACAGTGGTCTTTAGTTCAAAAGACTTATCTGATCAATGGCTTGAGAATGCTTTGACTAACCGTCTTTATATTTTGTATTGTGGTTGGTTTTGACTAGTAGATGATCCCTATTGATTTTTAGGTGACTTTGTCATAGGTCAAGATCACAGGGGCTTTTACGACAGTAAACTTGTCTGCTCAAATGCTTAATAATACCTGTCAACAGTGTATTATTTTTGACATTTTCACATTTGAAACATATAATTATGTTCTCATATATTCATCATAAAACAGTCCCAGGCAAAGTTGCATGAATTGGAAGGGGTATTCAAGTCATGCAGTTGCAGTTTCAGATAAGTGAGCCAAAGGTTAAGGTCACTTTGATCTTTGCCTTTAAAACGTGTAGAATACATAATTTATTAATGCATTGGCTTACTACCCACACATTTGCTTTAGCTCTAAATGACCACTGTTGATTCTGACAAAGTGGTAGGTAGGGGTATTAACGCCCTGACAGTGGCAGTTCTACTTTATACTTATAAGCATTGAAGTATTTAGAAAAGATATGAAAAACTTAATATTTTGATACATGACAATTGTTCATTTACAAAACGTGATAATTGAGACAATAAAACCATGAAACAATATGTAACATGTGGACGTCAAAATTCTACACAATAGTTTATTTGGACCTTTATCTGATTTAAATGATCACTTGAAACATGAAGGAATTTAAAGTTAAGATTATTAAGTTTAAAAATGTAACTGTACAGCAAACATATATTTTTAGCATCTCCATGCATAAACCCTTTATGTTCGTTCCTTTTCAATAACAAGATGAATTTTTTGTCGAGAAAACTAACCATAATTATTGCCATAATAAATAATGATCGTCTTTAAGTACGTATTATGCCAAACATGAAGAAAATTATATATTATTAAAAACAGAAAAACAAATAACACCTTGTCAAATAAAAATAAGGTAGTTGCATTCAAAGAAAGTTATCCCAATTTTTGAAGTAAATTCAACATTACTTTTTGAAATTTCGGACGACAGTAGCGACAAAAAGTTCAGCTCGTATTTTATGAAGCCTTGTCTTGATAGATATTTCATACTACAACTGTATTCGTATCTACAAATAACCTCATTATATTATAATTTTTATCTCAGATTCAAGAGCGATACCAAGTCCAAAAAAAGTCTAAGGGCAATACTCTGTTCCATGATTGTTTGTCTTCTACAAAAATGACAATGTCTTGTCTAAACTCTGCTTTGGCATTGACAATATGTGTCTGTGGTTTCGTTGTCTGAAATGTCTGACAAATGTCTATGTCTTTTCTGTTATGTTCAAATACATTCAATGCTTATGCTTTTCCATGTCTAGTATTTTTGTTTTACTAACATTTTCAAATCATTTCAATAGTTTTTTTATTTGCTCTGAATTTTGCTATTTGAATCCCAAGAGGCCAGCAGTAATTATATTCTTCATTTTCTCTATTATCCAATAACTGTTTTGATTCAAAACCATCCTCATACATGATCTAGTCTTGATATAAACAAGTATATATGTAGTAAACAAATTCATAAAACTACATGTATACCGATACTATATACTTACATACAATAACTTAATCATTACATAAATCCTAGAAGAAATGTATATGAAACATAATGTTTTCTTGATTGGAATTTTCGAAAACAAATGACAAGCTATGTAGTAGAATGCAAACAATGCTGACAAGTTTTACTTTAGATTGTATAGCTGGAATGGAAAAAAGACTGTGCAGAATTCATTTTTAGAATTACTATGTCCTTATAAGGCATACAATAAGTACTTATGCACTTTGTAGTATTTAATTTAAAAGATACAGTTGATGTAATTATCAAGACTTGACTTGTTTACAAAGTTTTCATGCGATTGGTAAAAGAAAATGCTTTATGAATTTTGAGTAGTTTGAAGAATAAATAAATAAATATGTGTTAACTAGTAAAGTGTTACATTTCTCAATAAGGTTTAGAAAATTCGCGTTAATGCTGATAATAGAAACACAATAAATAATTTATTGTACAAAAAAGATGCCAAGTAATTCAGCATTGGTATATGCAAGATGTCTATATTTGTATATTATACGTACAGCATATTTCTATATCCCTAGAATATGGACTACATATATATGAAAGAAGTGTATCCAAATAGGTTTTTATGGTATATTTTTAAGAAGTCCTATTTTTACAAGGGAGGCAACTGTGTTTAGCTGTCGTGCTCTTGTTAACGCTATTACTCTTTTTTGTAAGAAACGTTTCGTCAGAACACTTGCACAGTATGTGTTTATCATGACGGAAATTTTAGCAATGCTGCCCTTACTATATTTGACCTTGTTTTTGTAACGTGATTTGCTTTTTTTTAATAATCGACTACCCTGAAGATTGAATTTGATACACGTCGACATATTTGAAAAACTACGCTAAAGACAAGGATTTAAATATTTGAAGACAATATGTGATTGTTTATACTTACTTTTGCTTAAAATTCATTTGTCTGCAGATATTGAAATAAAGCTACTAAAAAGTTACTTTTTTCCCCATTTGTTTCGTTAGGCCCTATAATATTTGAGCGTATAGTGGCACGGACCTTGTCGTTCCTCCTTCCTTCTATGAACTAGTTCGTGTCCGTTTAAGTCGACAAAAGTTAATTGAAAATATTGGACAGAAATGTTGAATGTGCTTAAATTTCTAAATTTCGTGTCCGCTCTGTATCTTTTGAATCGATTCTGAGAACCTAGATTGTTTGAACTTCCTCGGATCAAACTTTTCCCCGCCTTGGTGTCACCAGATTAATATAAACTTAAAGAGGAAAATAGTGAAAACGGAATCCCTTAAAAACGTTCCAAACGACAAAAGTTAAAATGCTATAGCCTCGGATTAATTTAGCATGTTCATGGATGGTACTGGAAAGCGACCCTTAGCAACGGTTTACGCATAATTCAATTTTGAAACTTAAAACACATAATTAAGTTTTATAGTGTAAAACTACGATGCCTAAGTGTAGCATTACACTTAATCTCTACATAAGTGATGATGTCATGCCCCTCTGGTCGATAATTACGCCGCTCTGGGTATATTTTTTTACATACACTTGTCAAGAAAGAGAACGAAGTCCTAATGTGTGAATCTAAATACGCACTGTTAAGGTATTAATCACTATAGTATTACATTTCCTTGTGGACCTCTATAAAATTGATATTTCTTACGCCCTTAGTGTACTTGAGTAGAAAAGACTTATTTTTACAAACACATTTTGTGTAAAACTATCATGCCCAAGGTTTCAATATTTGGCATGAAACATAGTCATTAAGATTTCAACAAAATGTATGAACTTTTTGTCGATGTTTGGCCCATCAAAGGGGTCATTTGGTTAAAATAGAACATATGTTTCAGTCTAATTGTGTGAAACTAAATCACCCCGAATTTAGATATATGTCATGTTGAAGGCCCATTTGCATAACTACAGCACTTCTTGTAAGTATTCTTCTTGAGCCAGTTTTGTCCGCCACTGTGGTCACTTGATATAAACTTGTTATAAACGTTTATATAGGAAAATACATATACATCATTATGTGTGAAACATTTTTGTCCAAAGCTTAGTTCTTTGGTATGTAGCATTGCCTTATGAACGTTCACAAAACTGACATTTACGCCTTTTGGGTCATTTGAGCTATACGAGGGATTATCCAAAAATTCGTGGATTTTCTTTGTTGCGTAAAATATATTTGGGATATTGTTTTGAAATTCTTACACTGCTTAGAAGAATAAATAGTATAAAGAAAAACACAAAACAATTCATGTTAATAGCTTCTTATATTACTACAATAATAAAGCTTGCATAAACACCTGTCGGCGACAGCAGTGCACTCCAAATATGTATTGACGTCAACGTCATAATAACGTACAACTTGTACCTCACCGTAACGCAGTCAATAATTGTTACTGCTTCTCAAAGTAATGTCCTCCGGCCTGCACACATCGTTCATGAATCCAACGCTGGTACACATCGAAAATCATGCCTCATCTATCGGAAATATACTACGCTGTGAAGCGTTCAGTAGATAGGCAATTTGACTGAAACCGGCGACCACGCAGATGTCCCTTGACCCGTAATAAGCGTAAAAAATACAACTACCAATTAAATGTGAACAAAAATGTTGTTATTATTTATTATCTTATTGTTTTACAATGCGCCACTATGTTCCATTACTGCAATCGGTCGCCTCCATAATTCATTATATGGTTAGACGCCATCTGTATCAAGGCACGTTTTGACGTCGTCACTCATACGCGTTGATAATTGTATATCGTCCACCACTAAATCTTTTATGTCATTTTAAGCAATAATGATCGTGAAATTTTATTTTCTCTGTCCGCATGCTGATTTTTGTTTCGTTTTAGTAGGCGTCATTCCCAAATTACAACAAAACTTTATAATCGCGCGATTTTCTAATTTCTGCTTGTCCGTCGTTTTCCCATTGTAAACAATATCGGCTTCTAGAGTTTCTAGTGATATCAACAAAAAATAACGAATATGACGTCCACAATTAAAAAAATCACTACAATGACGTCATGGAAGAAACATGCGATGTTAAGCGGGTTTCCTATGTTATTTATTAGTTCAAAATTAGCACACACAAAACCGTATTACTGCGCTTGTCTACCATGTGTCAGATGCCGTGTATGTGCTTCCTTAAAAGCATTATTGTCGCAATAAACTGTTCCTTTCAAAATGTGTGATTATTGCCTACAAAGTATGCTGATAAAATTTTATTTCAATACACGTTGTCGTTCAAGAGATATTTAAAACATCCATAAAATGCCTAGATAACCCCAAGTGTATCATACGTGTAGTAAAGGAAAATTCATTTACGTCTTATCGTGTAACTATGATGCCCAGAGCTGACGTACTTGGCATGTGATTTTGCTTCGTGAATTTCCACAAAACATATATATCTAATATATTTAAATATATCTTTAAGTTAACACTCGGGTAAAATGTGCACCAACCTGGGTTCAACTTTTTTATGTCCGATATAAGAACATATAACTTAAGACGGTGACTTATCATGGAAATTTTATTCTTATATAGTCTTAACAATGAGGAATATGTATTTAGTGTATGTTGAATTTATCATGATTCTTTGAACAAATTTCACAATATCTATGTATATATTGTAATTTACGAAATATATCTCTGAATATTTAAACAGTCAAAAGAAAACAGTCCAGAAATTTGCCATTGATTATCGATCAGTTTAAAAACAAAATAGTTTTTTAGAAAATCATTATCCAAAGAAACATCATATCATTAAAGAAAATGTATTATCATCCTTGAATTATGAATCATTTCTACATAATTTTTTAAAGTTTAAAACGACCTGCAGTAAGAATTTAAAATATTGAAAAATATGATTTGATTTCGAAAATCTACTTTCCATTTGTACAGAAAGGAACTCATAACGTCAAAACATATATTGAATATAATGTAAGATGTAATGTATATTTATCTGTGATTTCAAAGTATTAATTCGTTTTACAATCAAATATAAACACGATTCAATGAAGTCTCTATGTTATTATGACACAGTGCAAAGTCAAGTTATATTCAATGGATATTACATTTTTTCCTACATAAAACACATAACTACTTTGTTGAAATTATTCTCAGTTTGTCCACGAAAGCAAAATATTTATGGCTTATTCATTCCAGATCGCATCCCATACTCTTGTACCGATCCACTTTTGTTTTCTGTCTTCTTCTTGTTTTCTTAAACGCGCAGCCTCACCGCGAGCGTATTCTTGTTCCGTCCTAAAGCGTTCAACTTCTGTTACTGCAGCTTCTTGTGCAAGTTTGTAGCGTTCAACTTCCTTTTCTGCTGCTTCTCTTCCCAACCTTTCTCTCACCAATGCTTCATACGTTTTTTTCTGTGCTTCTTGCAGTTTACGACGATCTTTTTCTTGCTCTTCATAATGATCTGCTAAATCTTTTTTCTGTTTTTTTTCCGCGTCTTCTTGAGCTTTTTGTTGTTGCTGTACTAATACTGCGAGGTTTTCTTGGTTTCGCCTTTGCTCGGCTTAAAAAACAACTACAACTTATTATCGTGAATGTAAGACCATGAGTTCTGCTTATAGAAGCTTTCGAGTTCACTCATATTTGGTAAATAACTTATAAAGAGCTTACATTCATTTTTTAAAATATGTTTATCTTTGTACCTTTTGTTATAATTCTTTAAGAATGTAGTCTAAGACTATTTTTAAAGTAAACTATGAGCGTTATAGATTACTATTGTTTATTATCATAGCTAATGGGTTTTGATATCCCTAATTATTGATCACGTGATATTCCTTGATGAAATGGAAAATGAAACGGAGGGATAATTAGTATAGACAGTTTGTCGCTTTAGTGAATCAGCATCATTTTCACATTTGAGTATTTAACCGTTAATCAAGCTTTTCTTACAATTGATAGTTTTAAAAGTGTTTTACTATTGCTATCAGAACCAATTATACATACCTTCTTTCTCCTTCTGCTTCATATTTTCATCAGCTTCAATTATCTTTGCTTCGGTAACAGTCATTTTTTCAACAAACCCATACCATGTAGAGAAAATCTATGAAAGAGTGAGTAATATTTTTACCGAAAGAATACTTAAAAATTTCTTTAAAAAGTTGCCTAGATAAATGCTCAAATTTTATCAGACGATTACTTTTAAAGTAGCACAATACAACAAGACAGCTCTAATGTCACAAGACCGCTCATATGACATTTATTGCCAGAAAATGCCATGATAATATTTAAATCATTATTTTTTAGATAAAGCGCTTTAAAATAGGACCACAACTGACATAATTTTAGAATCTTTCCAATGCAATGCTGTATGATAAGCGAAACATCTTTGTTACACAAGTCGTGAAGAGTCAAGTGTGGTTGCATATATAAGTCTAAATAAACTAAGAGATCGTTTGAAAGGTTTAATTCGCAACACAGTTATTATACATGGCATACTAATAAGGTTTATGCATTGCTGTTTCTGTACGAAATATTTAATAGTAAATCTTCAAAATCAAAAGAAAAAGATGTCACCGGAGCGAGGCCATTTTAGGCTCTTGTATATTGCACATGAATGTGACGAGACAAACTAGATAATGCTATAGACATTTATATACTTGAAGATTGAAATCAAATATGTCCAATATGAGTTAATTTAACATGATGAATCTTGACTCTTTAAGCAATACTTAATGGTTCGAGTCAAATATCTGGTCATTATAGCTTCTGAAAAGAGGCTATTTAAATATTTCAATTTCAGTCAGCTGTTATTACTTCAAAAATCAGATGGAAGCAATATTTTTTCTAAGGGACTTATCATAAAGTTCACGTTTAGTCTCTTTTGTGTTAAATATTTCATGGAAAGCAATACACGACAACCATCATACTACATGTATCAGAAATGGGCACATTTGTGATATTTGCGAATCAGGTAAACTGATATTATTTTTGAAAAGAGAAAATGTGTTTTCTAAATATAAAAGTATTATTCATTTAGCCGTTAAAAGTAAAAAAGAAATTTCTGAATTCATTTAGCAGTAACCTGTTCAGTAAATCGACTAAAAAAATAAAGGTAAAAAGAAATAGAAAAACAATGTCAAAATTTTCGTAAACCTCGGTCTGCTTGAATTCTCTGAGAACACTGACATATTCACCCTTGGCTCTTTCAACATCACGCTTGTATCTCCGATGACCACCTGCTGTTTCATACTCTCGATTTTTTAGATTATGTACAAGATATTTCTCAAACACGTTTTTCAGTGTTTTCTCGCATTCTTCTTGAATTTTTTGCTCATTAATTGTTTTTATCTTGTTCCAAGTTGTATCCATTTTCCTCTGTAAAAATATATATTTTTCTTTTAGTTTTAGTTGGACATTAGTTGCAATCCACTGTACTCTAAAAGTTTGACGTCGGTAGACCCTTTATATATCAATTTAGACATAAACAGGCAACTGAGAAAAAATCACGGACCATCCATATATTTTTCACATGAAAAAATCCAAAGTCTAAGATCATGAATTCGAATCCACAGCGATGACAGCCGAATGATATTAATGCGGTCACAAACTCAAATAATGATTTTATACTTGTAATTGATTGATGTTAAAATAATAATTATTTTCTGAATATTTTTAGCTGGGCCCAGTAAATAGAACATGACCTTTGCTTGGTACATAATTGAAGAAACAATATCAAACATGTTCTGATATTTTCATTGTATCTCAAGAAGCGTACATCAGCTAACGATAAAGATATCAGCAGTCAAGCATCAATGTTCTATTTTGACTTCGCCAAAAATGAGCCACATAATCTATGCTTAGTTTATTAGATTCATCCATGAAAAACGGGACGAAGACCATTAATGTACTTTGGTATAATTGTGCCTTATAAGCCTTAGATTTAGTTTTAAAAAAACTACAAACTTGTTCATATTTGGCATTAGCTATTCTGAATGACCATTATATCCCAGAAATGCTTTTATATTTTTCTCGAATCTGTATCTATTTCTTCTGTGTTATTCTGTAGTTTCCAAAGTGTTACCCACTGACCATTGACCTGTGCTTCTGTTGCTTTATTTTTTTTTTGGCAATAGCTCAACTTACATTAATGAAATTTTATATATTATATTGAATATAAATATGTTTACGGTGTACTCTTTTATTACAAATTTCTACAGGTGGTAAGCATTTTACACTTTCTAAATCCATTATCTACACGTCAGCAAACCATACGTTGCTCTTTCTGAAACACTAAAGATTGGCCTTGTCTGAGGCATAATCTGACTATTATAATGTTACATATCATGATTGCACTAAATATTACTATCAATGTACTTTCATTTTGTGAATTTTGACTTTCAAGGTTGATCTTGACAATTGGGCTTATTAACTTGTTCGCATTATGTCATCTAAACTTTCTTTTCTTAATTGTCCTTTGACGTAATACCGTAACCTCGAACGGTGTGCTGAAGACTAAATTATTGCCAGCCAGTAACACATCGTCTAAAAATGTATCAAATTTTATATGCACCCCTCAATGAGTGACATAATGCTTGATTGAATATGAAAATTAAACACTTTCATATTTATGGATGTGCATGTATGGCAATGACCTTTAAGTTGTTGACAAATGTTTCAAGTCAAATAAATGTATACATAGCCATCTTCACGTCCACCCATTATTGACAGAACTGTTGATCGGACACAAACATCAATATACTTTAAATAGGAAAAATGTGTCTCTGAATTCGAAGTGTCTTTATATATCGGTGTTGCACGCGCACACCGACACATTTCTGTATCAAAATTGATCTTAAAATCCGTCAATAAATGGCAAGGTCATGGATGTGATACAAGGAAAGTATTTGTCATCATTTGTTATATTATTGTGATTAAAATACTAAAATGGAACAAACATATTACTTTAATATTCTTAAATACGCTGCATGAACCAAGACAATGAGGGACCAAAAGCTTTAATTAATAATTGGCAAATAGACTAGACTTTGGATGAAAACTCAGGCATCCCTTTCCACTCATTGTATATGTAAAATATGATATCCTTGTTTTTGTAAGATTATTTTCATGCATGTGCATATAAGTTATATGCATTCTAGAAGATGTATTTTGTACTTTGTAATATTTCTGTTCATTAACCTTATTGATAGTCTCTTACCTGAGCTTGAATTTCACATTTTGCTTTAAAATCATGAAAAGCATTCTGCCGAAGGTAATGAAGCGATTTTCCCTGTGCCCTTGTGTAACGTTTCCACAAGTTACCTTCAGAGACTGGCAATTTTTCTTTTTCCATTTCAGTTTCAAAGATTTTAAGAGCCTTTTTTGCAATTTTAGTATTTTCCATTTTCGCTACAGCTTCGAATGCGTCATCAACATCTGGTACAGCGCCGTGTTTTATAGCTGTAACGTAGTGGTCAGCTAATGTTATGAACACTATAAAAAATAAAAAGTATAGGTAAGTGATGAATTTAAAAGGATAAAAAACTTTAGAGGTAAGGGGTGATTATGATGTATTGCAAATAAATGACTCCCTGAAGGTATAAAATAATAATGATATTTGAGTAAAATACTAGGTTCGTATCAACCGTAAGAATTAATCAAGAAAATCTTTTAAAGAAAGAGCCCCCCCCTCCTCCCCCTTTACTGAAAAAAAAACAACAAAAAAAACATCAACATTTTTTACTTATGCTAATTTTTTTAAAAAACGTTGGCTTGGGCAATTTTTTTTACTAAAGTGTTTCATGTCTCCATGCCCAGTCAAAGTCCCATCACTCATTTAGGTTTCATATTAAATGTGTTCTATTTTGATACGAAGTGTTATTGGCAATATTTATGCTTTCAACATAAAACTCAAGGTTAAGGTGTTACGTTAAATAACACAGTTTGTTTTGATGACAATTTGTGAACAAGTTCAGAAGGCCGATAGTCAAGTTAAGTCGTAGTCGATTTTGGGGTAATAATGAGAATAAGTAAAATGAATTTTTACCTCATTAAAGCATTTAATGTTCACCGAAAAAAATAATTAAATAGTATGTATGTCAAGATAAAATTACATACCATCAATATTTGTGGTAATTGACAACTTACTTTGTCCATTTAATGGTTTACTGCCTAGCAACTCCTTCGGTGGTATTGTGTATATATAGGATGTAAACCGAGTTGTTACTTCCTGGAACCTGGCAGATAAATCATTCAAGCTCAAAGTTTCAAGTTTCTCAAGATCATCAATATTACATGGAAATGGGAAAGCAAAGCATTCGCGTCTCGGGAAGTTGTTTCTGATGCATGCTCTTGGTTTGTTGAACTGTTCTGTTTTGTTTTCGTCCTCCGCTAAACTTTGCTCAAGATACTCGTTTTCTGATATCTTTTTCCCATCTTTCATCAATTTGAGAGTGAAATCTCTCAAACAGAGAACGAAGTCAGGAAGTATTAAATTGATTGACTGGTTATCCTTAGACGATAGTCCCCGAAATCTAATATTACTTGCCATTTCTGTTACAAATCTATAGTTCTTCAGTTAAGATAGTACATTACTATATGAGGAGTACATTACTATATGAGTAGAATTATTTGAAGGATACTCTTAAACGGAAAAAAAATAATAAAAATCTTTACAATAAATATAATTTATTTATTTATTTATATATTTTTTCATATCATTTGAAGATTAGGAGAAAAGAAGTCTAGCAATGTTATATCGATTTCTTTGATAAGAATATCAGAATGATGTAATATCAGTTCACGTTTAAGCCTGCATTTATTTGCTAGCCACACAAATATCCTAAGAAAAATGACATAATAATATGCCAACAGAGGGCTGCAAAACACATTCTGATGTAATATAAATAATAATTGAATTTAGTTGTTTTGTGAATTTTTATAGTTCTCTCAATTCGTATTTCATTATATAAAACCTAATCATGAATTATCAATATATACCTAATGTTTTTATTGTTTGAAATTTCAATTTGATTAGTGAAAGCTAAAGCTTCAACTCAGAAACAATGTAAGATTCATGTTACTTCAAAATGAAAGGATACGTGAGTTTGGAGACGGTGTCGTAATCAAACGTTCCCTTCATGTTGTAAACTAAACAGTTGCAAAGAAGTGTCGCTAGGGTAAAAATCTTGTTGTCATGACTTGGGTCACCCTGTCAAATAAGATTATCAATAAATGTCTTTAAAATTACATTTAATTTCTTTGTTAGGTCTGTTATCAGCTTGGAACGTAACTAAATTAGTTTGTACAGTATGATAGATAGTGTTTACCAATTGTTTTGTCAATACTTCAAATGGTTAAAATAAACTGTTCATACCTTATCATTATCGCCAAGTCCTTCGGTATCAAGAAGCAACAGAACAGTGTTCGACTGAGTGGGATGTATTTTACACCATGCCCAAATGCCCTTGGTTGTTCTTTCAATCGTATCTCCCACTTCAAAACCTTAATCATTATTATCAAAAAAGAACTTTAACTTCCATTTCTTTGTTGGGCTTAACGGTTAGGAGCAAAGTGCCTAATATATAACTTTACATCTATCAAAATGTCATTTTGATTAAAGTGACATTATGTCCATCCAGAGGTATAAATTGAGTGAACAGGTGAAGATCAAAATAAGTTTTCATTTTGCCATAAATCCTTTCAATTTAATATTTAAGTTCACATAAACAATAAATAGCGCACAGATCTTAATGCAATTTCTGTAAAGATCCAGTAGAATTTACCTAATTCTTAGTTTATTAAAAAGAGTGGGGCAGTTTTTAGGGAGAATTATATTTCTATCCTAAACATTTTCAAATATCAACTGTTGGTCAAAGACCATTTTCACAGTCATTCTTTTGAAATATAAAGTCAATTCAGCTCAACTTGACTATGAAAATATGAGCATTATGTCACTTTAATTTGTAGTATTAATGAAATAAGATCAGTGAATTCTTTAACTTATTTGATATCGATAACATTACACAGACATACCTTTGCTCGACTTAGCCAGACGATTCATTAGATACGATTTTCCAGTTTTGGACAAACCTGCAACGGCTACAACAACTATTGGCCAATCTATCTTTGATATTTGATCAAATACTTCTTCTTCGATCTTAAGGAGTGTCTTGGTTTCTTTACCTGCTTCGTTTTTCTCAATTTTGGAACTGATCAACCACATTGGATGTTGGAATATTGTCAAATCTTTTGGCGACCACCTGCTGCAAATATAATAACTGTTACAACTTTCTTTAAATATTTCAGCAAATTAAGTTTTTATTCTTGTTCTTGAAGTATGAAATTTGACCGTAATTTCACATTGTGTTTATAATAAATGCTTTTGGAAATATAAGAGCAAAGGGAACTAATGGATAGCGATGCTAATAAAAATCACAATTTTGAACATAGCAACAAAACGCCAATACATATATTATCTGAACGTCACCTTGCATAGAACGAAGTTACTAAATAAAGAGAAAAAAACATTTGAAAGCAAGATTAAAATCATCGGGAAAAGAAATGACAAACATCTGGTAATATTCTAAATGTGTCTTTACTTTATATATATATATATATATATATATATATATATATATATATATATATATATATATATATATATATATATATATAGAGAGAGAGAGAGAGAGAGAGAGAGAGAGAGAGAGAGAGAGAGAGAGAGAGAGATCTTATATAAGGATCTTACACCGGTTACATGTACAAACCGGAATATTAAGCGCAAGGGTTACTGTTTACTGACGAGACTCTGTCGATGTTGGTTTAAATTGATACACTTGGGTTTAGATTTTTTGTTTTGTTGTTGTTGTCTTTTATCTATTGATTGAAACAATTTCATGTAAGCATTTTAATAATAATACAAAACAATAATAATAACAAAACGCTAAAACACGTTCATTATGGTTTGATAGCCTTGTTACAGGAATAGTAAGGCTTTGTTCATCATTTTCTATTGGCGATTTGTCCAACATCAAATGCTGACTTAAAGCTTCATACCAGCAGATGAATCATAAGAAGACCAAACTTGTTACAAAAAGTATTAAGATTTAATGAAAAGTAAAACAATTCAAGATTCAAATAATGTTTTACATGTTTTGTGTGATTAATGACTGTTTTTGCAGTATTTGTCATCATATTTCTGCTGGGTGACTAAAGCAGTTTGAGCTTAATTTTGCATTTTTTACCAGTTTTTGGTACTGTTAATGACGTTTGCAAGGCATGCTGCATTTGATAAATAAATATATTGTTTTTATAATACTTTTCTTTGTTTGATCATTACAACATAAACTATACGTGCTCAATAATAATTTAATTTGTTAGAATTTCGTTCTTTTATAAATATAAAATTGTTTTATATATTTTTAAGACAATCTATAAGAAATTCAAAATCTGCTAGCATCTTCTTCAATATTTTTTTTCAAATGAATATCTTTTATGTCATCTGTCATAAGCATAATGTTTTATTAAATCGATAGTAAAGTTTGACGCATATATCAATAGGCTGCCATAAATAAGATATAGAAATTATTGATTCTTATATTTTCACAACAATCGCAGAAATTTTGAAACGTCATACATTCCTGTTTTCATTTAATGTAAAATGAATGAAAGTAAGTCACCACGCAGAGGGTGTTTTTGTTGTTGTTGTTTTTGTTTTGCTTTCTTTTGTAATTCTATTCAGTGTTTCAAAAGCATATTGTGCCTCAGACACAAAAAACTATAATCTTTAAAAGGGGTCAATCATGAGGCCTGCAATTTTCGTATAATGTTGTTGTTTTTATACCTTCCGATAGATCACTTTTTTCAAGATTTCATTAACGTTAAGATAATTACTTAAGAGAATATTTGACTAAGCACCCATTGTTAAATGACGTTATTAAGAATGATAGCAAAATGTTACTTCCATACAGAATACTTAAATTAATTGTAAAAAGGTAGTACACGAGTACAAATATTGATTGAATAAATACAATTTCAATATTGGCAAAACGGATAGATTCAAAAAAAGATGATATGTCGTGATTTTTACAGTTTCACAATTGGTTCGTGTTATTTGTTGTTTAATAACGGAGTTGATATGAAGAAACAAAAAACTAACATTGCAACGAAACAACAAGACATACAGGTTCAACTATATATGCCCCGGCCATAGTTATTCAACCGTTTGTCCGTCCGTCTCTCAGTCCATACGTACGTGGTTAAAATTTTCTACACTTTAGATCTTTCTTACGCGCTACTTGTATAAATTGCTTTATTATATTCAAACAAAGTACATGATCTATGCGATTTACAAAACTATTGCTTCAATTTTGTCAAAAGTATTGCCCTTTTCAGCACTTTGATAATGGATTTGGTTAACCTTAACCGGCAAGTTGCATATATATTAAAAATTTTCTACACGAAGGGCTTCATAATTTCCACACTTACTTATTAATACAAAGTACGTGATAGTGCCAAGTGTTATAACTGTGATTTCCATTTCCCTAGTTATTTCCCTTTAAATCACTTTGAAAATAGGGTCTTGTATGTTTAACCTATGCTCGCAAGTTCAATGAATCTTAAATCCCTCCTAATTACATCATGTATTTAATGATATCTTCCACATTTGGTTTCAATATCCCTCTAATGTTTGTGGAGTCATGAGTCGCTGCGGTCAAGGTCAATGTCATTATTATACAAAATACACATTATTACTCACACAACTTTCATTTGTAAATTTATGTTGTTCGTGTTAAATACAGACATGACTATGGACGTCCTCTTATTAGGGTTCAGTGAGGGATCTTTTAGGTCAGTGACACTAATGCCAGAAAAATACTTTTACACTTTTACCAGTGTAACCTTTTACTATTTACTGACGTTTAATTTTTAATATTTTGTAGGAACATAAAATTAAGAAATCTTCTTCCTTGTAATAGTTTGGGGTCAATTGGGTCAATGTCAGTGCTTAAATAGATTTTAACATTTTTGCTATTACAGACTTTATTTGTTAACAGACATCTTTCATATTTGGTCAGAAGATAACTTTATAGAATTCTTTCTTTTGTTTTAGTAAGAGGTCAGTTGGTCAAGGTCAATGGATCAATTATCAAATTTATTCACATTTGCTAAGACAGCCTTTAGGTTGCGCCTGATGTTTTTATTTTTAAAAGGATGATAACTTGCATGGTATTCTTCCTTTGACTGGAGTTAGCGGTCAGTTGGATCAAGTTTACAAGTACTGAAATAGATTTTTTTTTTAAATGCCCATACATTTTTATTTATGGACAGATGTCTGCCATATTTTGGCGGGAAGATATTTTCCGTGGTCATCAATCACCCTTGAGATTGAGTGTAAAGATCGGGTGTGCTAAATAAAAAAGAATTTTGCACATTTGCTTATACAGACTTTTTATAAATTGATGTTTTTACACGTAACATACCTTAGGTGGTCATTAAAGCTTTGATGGAGTTGGGATCACATGGCTCATTGTCAAGGTCTTTTATTTATAACGTGTTATTGATTAGTTGAATACTTTTATCTTTATCTTTACATGCAATTTTTTTTTTGTTCTTCACAATAACAAATCTGTCAAATTAAATAATTGTATTTACGATTTTTGGTCAATTTTTCTGTTCATAACTGAGTAAATGGTTAAACTTTTTCTGAAAACATATTACTGACACGTATCTGAGCCGGGAGCATTTGTGTTTAAAACACGTTCTTGTTAATATAAGTTGCAAAATATCAGTTTTTAGGTAAATTAAGGAAGCACAAACACAGCAACAAAGGACATACTCCAACTTGGTAGAACCTCTCAAATCTTCTTATTTGCATAAAAATACCTCATTATAAACCTTTACATACTTAAGTTTTAAAAATTGTCTTCCTTTATCGTCCTGTCATATAATGTGAAAATCAAGCAAAAACAATTTACAAAACAGTATCATAAGTAGGTACTTCTGATCCAACGGGTCCATCTCTTTTAGTGATAACCTTCGAAATGTCTCATCAACCACCGTTGAAGCTGTTTCTAAAAATATATTTAAATGAAAATTTCAATATGAACATTACAAAACTTGATTTTTACATGATTTTCTATTGGCATAATATTTTAAATGTTCTCACAGATTTGTAGATTTGTGATATCACAACTACACAATTGTGTGATCAATTTAGCAAAAAAATAAAATTAGGAGAAAGTTTTATCATGTTTATTGAGAAGTATAAATCAAATTGTCAACAAAATCAATATACAAATAGTTACTGTTCTTTCAAATTTATTATGTTGATCTGTGAAATGTCTTAAAATTACTTCTTGTTTAATGATGACATAAATATCAAACACAAGTGAAAATCAAAAAACATGTTTAATTAAAAAAGTCAAAAATGCATGAAACAATATGGCAAAATACATTGAAAAGCATAATAATATGAAACGAAATAGTATATGTTCTGAAATAATTATAAGGTATATGTTTGTGAAACAAATGTACAACCTGCTTGTGCTTGATGATATTCACTTCTTTGAATCTCTGTGTTCGTGTGTGGGGGCTATTTAATATAAGAGGTTTAACATTCATATAGATAATAAGTAAGGAGAATGCTGAATAATGTACGAGGCCTGATTGATTAATTCGCGGAAGTGTACTATTTCTAAAACATTAAAAGAAAAACAAATAAATTATACCACGAGATACCTTTACTCCCGACTGACAAAAAGCCAAATAAATAATTGAGACAATAAAGTTTACACGCAAAATCAAAACATCACTTCACTATCCTACATGTGAAGCACGCTGATGCGACGCTGTCACACGTTGGCGTCACCTTAACGTCAAAGTCTAATGTCCGGTTCACTTTTCAACAAAATCACCCCCGGTGGCGACACATTTCTTATGCCTGTGTATCTATTGGTCAAAAGTCATTCTGAGCTGAACGACGAAATTATCTTGCGCGCCCTGGTGCGTAGCTATAATGATGTTTCAAATCGTTGACCCCTCAGTTCCTTCTTCAAATCGGGGAACAGGCGGAAGTCTAATGGAGCCAAGTCCGGTGGCAGTACGGTTGGTGTGGCAGTAGGCTGTTTCCCGAGCAGGCTAATCTCCTGTTCTGTGTCGTGAGCCCGGTGTGCGGATGCATTATCATGGTGTAGAATGGCATCGGCCAGGTCTAGCTGAGGTCGCTTCCGGTGCAAGGCTTGTTACAAGTCCCGACGTAACACCTGAAAGTTGATAACGCATAACAACTGCATTCTGGCAATATTTTCAGATGCATTTTCTAAAATTAAATAAACAATATTTATTAAATACTAGAACCGGCTAGCTCTACACGCATTTATACAAAATAGTAACAGTTATATTTTTACCGCATTTACGGTTGATCCCTCTCGCACCTTGTGTTGTAGCAGGAGCCCATGCCTATCAATGAAGTGCCAATAAAAATATTTATATAGAATATATATATAGAATATATATAATTATATAGAATGGGGGTAATTTTGTTGAAAATAGTCTGCTACAATTTAACCTAGTACCTAGCGAGAGGCAACTTCCGACATGTTGAGATTTTCGAAGAATGCGTTGCACGGCGCCTGTCAACGTCCAGCAGTTATTTCACTAAGGCTGTGTTTCCAACAGTAACTGTAGACGTCGGCCGACCATTTCTTTCGTCATCATACACGGATGTTCTTACTTCTCTAAATCGTCCATGTCATTTATACACAAATGTCTTTCCACCAGTAGGCAATGTTTCCGAATTTTCTATCTTTTTAAGAGTTTCGCCCGGTTAAAGTTTCAGTCCTACACAAATCTTGACGACAGCGCGTAATTCAATATCGTCTGCTGACGTAATTCGCCGTTTGGTAGACATTGAGATTAACGCTGCTGCGAAACAATCGTTCAACACATCGTCTTTAAATTTAGGGGAAATGACGCCAAGACGTCACACAAGCGTAAGCGCCAAAAATTGCTCTAATTTTCTTCCCGCAGTGACATTTATACTATAGCATGTATACTTTAAAATACAGCGTGCTTCAATTAACAGGACAGTGGTTGCTATGGACAAGGTGGATTTGTAGGAATTTTTTTTTTATATATTCGGCAATATGGAAATGTTATGGCCAACATTTTGCTTTCCTCTATTCGAGTGTTCATGTAATTTAATAAAGTAATTTGGTTTTAAGAGGATAATTCCACGAATTTATCAATCAGCCCTCGTAAAAGTAAAATAATGTCATTTTTGAAAATTGTTAAGTTACAATATTCGTCCCACTTTTTTACAAAATAAATACATTCATTCGTTGAAAAAGCGTTACCATGCGTTTTATATTATATAAATGTGTGTTTTAGAGAGAGATATGTGGATATATTACCTGCCAAGATTTCATATCAGAGCCGTTGAGCGAGGATGATAATTTATCTTGGAAGGAAATATATCCACATATCATCCTTAAACCCACACAATCGTTTTACTACCCTTCCAATGCCGGGTTAATCGATTTCACCGTGGGTAAGCAACTTTGGTCACGAGACCACAATAGTCAACGTACACGGCCAAAATAGCTCAGTTCAGATAAGGTTCATAGTGGTTATTTTTCCATCAAGCTGATTTGAATTATGCTACATAGCCTACCGAACGCCAAATGCATTTTAGTAAGCATCGGAAATGCCGCGGTCTAAAGGCTATATTGCATAATTTAAATCGACTCGATAGAAAAATAATTACTAAAAACTTACCTCAGTGGGCTTTTTTGGCCGTGTTCGTTGACTTTTGTGGTCACGTGACCAAAGTTGCTTATCCACGGTGGACTTTAAAATAAATTGTTGCTGTTGCAAATGAAATGTCGAAATAAGATTCACTTTACTGTTCGTCCGTCATCGCAAAATGACGTCACCTTGTTTCGTACATGACGAATGCAAACATGAGAAAAGGTGTTGTCTATTAAAGACAAGGTCATAGTTGTTTTAAATACTTATAAGAAAATATTTATCATTACTGTTGTTTTTTTTTGGTAAATATTTTATTTTTAACTGACAGTCAAATAGTGATTGTATATTGGAATTTACAACATCGAACCCTACGCGCATCGTCACAGTGCATATTGTTTACAACATAGGGTACCCAAAGGGGAACTTTAATGTGTATAATACCTGTCTGCCTATGGCCGTATCAATCTCTTTCGGGGGCATATCCAATCTAAAAGGGGAAAGATGTAGAAGGGTAATACAACTCTTACAGAAAGAAATTTTACTTTGAAAGTAAAACATTTGTAACGTTTTAGTACCTGTGTGACAACATCCATACTTTGGGAGCATGCATTTTTTGACCCGTTGTCCATGTTTGTCTGCTTATCAGAGAAATCAGCTTTTTGATCCATTTCCAACAATCTAAAAATGTACATGACAAGCATTCTGACCTTTATATATGTAAACATGACACTAACACCATTTCAATCACCACACCTAGAAATCCACCTCAACCACTGTAAGTTTTTCAATCTCCAATACTAGAACATTTCGGATACTGCCAACGCCATAACTGCAAATATACTACTTATACTAACACTACTGCTACTACCACTACTGCCACTACTACTCCTACCACCACTACTACTACCATCACTACTAATACCACCACTGCTTCCACTACTACCACCACTTCTACCACCACTACTACTACTACCACTACTACAACTGCTTCTACTACAACCACTACTTCTATCACCACTACTACACCCACCACTATTACTACCACTAATACCAACACTTCTACTACCACCACTACTACTACCACCACTTCTATTGCTGCTTCTACTACTACTACTACCTGAACTTCTGCTGCTGCTGCTTCTACTATTGCTGCTCCTACTATTGCTACTGCTGCTGCTACTGCTACTGCTTCTGCTACTGTTACTACTACTTCTACAGCTACTGCTACTGCTACTACTGCTACTGCTTCTGCTACTTCTTCTGCTACTACTACTACTACTACTACTTCTACTACTTCTACTACTACTACTGCTGCTGCTGCTGCTGCTGCTGCTGCTGCTGCTGCTGCTGCTGCTGCTGCTGCTGCTGCTGCTGCTGCTGCTGCTGCTACTGCTACTGCTACTGCTACTGCTACTGCTACTGCTACTGCTACTGCTACTGCTCCTGCTACTGCTACTGCTACTGCTACTGCTACTGCTACTGCTACTGCTACTACTACTACTACTACTACTACTACTACTACTACTACTACTACTACTACTACTACTACTACTACTACTACTACTACTAACTGCTACTGCTACTGCTACTGCTACTGCTACTGCTACTACTACTACTACTGCTACTACTACTACTACTACTACTACTACTACTACTACTTCTACTACTGCTTCCACTTCTACTACTGCTAACTACTACTACTACTACTACTACTACTACCACCACTTCCACTACCACTACCGCTACCGCTGCCGCCGCCGCTACCGCTACCACTACCACTACCACTACCACTATCACTACTACTACTACTACTACTACTACTACTACTACTTATACAACTTCAACTGCTACTGCTGCTGCTACTACTACTACTACTGCTATTTCTGCTACTGCTGCTCCTACTACTGCCACTGCTGCTGCTGATACTGCTACTGATACTTCTACTGCTAATGCTTCTGTTACCACTACTACTACTACTTCTACTAATACTACTTCTAATACTACTGTTGCTGTTGTTAATGCTGCATCTAATGCTGCTGCTGTTATGGCTGCTATTGTTACTACTTCGACGTCACTGCTACTACAAGTACTGCTACGGCTACTGATCCTGCTTTTTCTTTAACTGATGATTCATCTGCTATGCTAGTCCTTCTGCTACTGTTGTTTTTATTACTGCTACTACTTTCTTCTGCTATTCTACGTCTTCCTTCCCTATTACTGCCACTGATGTTCTTGCTACTACTGCTGTAAATGTAACTACTAGAAGTATTAATTGTATTTGAAGATTCTTGACCTAATTTTTCAAACTATTCACAGTTCTTGAAGCTACTCTCCGACACAAAACGGGTCTAAAAACATATTTGTTTACAATTATTAAATATGCATAGAAGTAAATTTGCAGTTTTCACGAGATAACTGTAACCCAACGGCTATTATATTTCACTAATTACAGATATAAAGAACACTTTTACCAATTCAGTGAACATGTTTCGAGTACGATAGCTTGATTCAGCAAGAATTTACTAAATAAATGTCAGTTTTAAACCGGATTATCAATATACATGTATGTACATCTTTTATCCTGTCTCGACAAACTTTCCTATGTTATATTGAGCATCAATTGCTTGCAGGATAAAAAAAATACCAAGTGCACATCTGTTCTACCAGCAAACAATGAATCTACTTAAAAACAGTTAACGGTGCGTGTATAATTTAAGTCCATATTTACAAAATAAAACGTTGCAACGGCCAAAAGTAACAGCATCATGAACACAGCAAAAACTTTACTTTTATGTTTTTTTTTTCTTCTGACAACATATGTATTAATCGTCTTGTTCGATATAAATACACGAGTTTATGGTAAAAATTCAACTTTGATGATTTTTTTTGTTTCAAAAACACCCAAACTACATGTGGGATAGTAGCTTTAAGGTAGCGATGCTGTTTACAATTATTGAAACGGACGAAGGTCATCGTCATTCCATAATAGCTAATTCATGAATATATTTTATGAGTAGTAGTCGTTTGCGCTACACCAACCGACCGTTATGACCTTTTTAGACACTTTTGACACGCTCGTACTGCTACATTGTACATCCTTAACACTGATTTAGTAAATAAAGTTTAAACGGAAATCTCTTCATTATCAAAATATTAACAATAAAACCCTAAATTTGGACGTTAGCATAAATCTGAAATTTTCAGACATTTCTCCGCCACCCCCATCATCGTCGTCACAAGATTGACCCCTAAGTTGGTGATATATTCGTAGACGGCTAAGAATTAAACTATGTGATTGATTACTTTAATATTGAATTTGGTTAACGGTTCGCGAGCTTTTTTCAATGTTTCTTAATGTTTTGGTAGACAAAAGTCAAGTTAAATTCTGTATAATAGACAAATAGGTAAAAGAGAATGCTATACAATTTAAATGGTTTATAATTATGGGTGTGTGTTTTTTTTATTGATTTAAACACACGAACTATTCTTAAGTGAATTTTAGCGAGCTCACTTGTGCAAGCGCTTTCTATTTAAGTAAGATTTTGGCAACGGTCTGGTGCCTTTAATGCCTTATTAACAAAATACTAAAATAGACTGTTAAAGTTTAGAAGCCAGAACTTCTTTCCTAATCAACTGGAAAGAAAAATACAAAATAATAAATAATAATAAAAAAAAGTGTAGTTGCGAATGTTAAATACAAAGACGTAATATCAAATAGTTAACAAAAAAGTGCTAATAATTATCTGAAACAACATCACACACGGTTGCTTTGAAGCCGAACAAAAGCCATGCTATCATTCCTGATTTATTTATATTTTTATATTGTTTAATAACATACGCCCCTACTAAAATATTGAAACAGTTATTCAAGCCGAATGGAAGGTATATCTCGTAAAATGCAGTACAACCCGCCTTTTATAAACATTTGTACATTCGTATTATTATCAAATCTATAAAATCTATTAAAAGTACAATGCTCATCTCGGATTTGTTCATGTCAGGAAACTATCCAGTTACCTTACGGGGAACGAATGTGTTTAGTTCTTCTCAGGTGCGCGTTAATTAATGCAGGTAACGACTGTTAAGGTCTTCTCCAACCAGGTAATCACCATATGAACTTTTCAATGTTGGGGCGAAAAAAATCAAAGCCGACCGTCTTATTTGATGATATTCTAAAGATTCGGTGTTGCAAGAATTTGTCATGGTTTTAATACCGTTGAACTGCATTTTAGTCGTTCATAATATTAAACCGATTTCTCTCAAAGTGAATCACCGGAGTCAACTGAATTTCTTAATCTGCGACGAGAGAAAAATGACCAATAATCAAATATCACGGAGAAATAACGCCTCGCTGAGATTAAACCAGCGATGCGAGGATAACAATACGATACTCTCCATACCTCCCTCTCACCCCTCTCTCTCCCTTTCTCTATAGTAAAATTAGCAGATTGACAATGAACATTTTTCTGCTTATTGACCTAAATAGTAACATAAAATAGTGTTAAAAGTATAAACGAACAGCTTTATTTTATTGATTTAGAACATTTAAGAATTGAAATGTTAAATATTTTGAAATATAGAATTACCTACATTTTTTGTTATCCAAATTAAAAGAATTGATTTGATTTTAGCACTAAACCCGAACAAATCATTAACAATATCATTCAAATACAAAACAAAATGTAAATTGTGGCAGAGAACAAATCTATTTACAGCCTTGACGACTAAGGTTTTTTATATTGACCTTGTCAAATATATACACTTAGTCACTTAAATAACGCATTCTTTGAAATAAAAAGTATTCTAACACAAAACAAACATTAGACGCTTAATTTGGTATAGATATCAAACGTAGTAAATAACTAGGAATTTTTTACATGCTAAAATATTTTGCGTAAGTCTTGTTAACAAATTCCTTTAAAGTTTAAACCATATTCACGAAAAATCGTTTTGACAAGAATATTACATTAAAAAATATAACGTGTTGACTGTTCTTGCGACTTTGTACAAACATGAAGTCTCAAAGGTACATAATATACTTAAAATCTAAAGATGAATCGCAAACTCGTATGTCAGAGCCATTGCTTTTTACAGGGTTTCTTCTAGTTTACGGTTAGGAAGCGTTTGAACGTCCATCGCGAATAAGGCGAGTCAATGAGCTACCACAAACGTTGTTTCAGAAGTTGAATACAACAGTCAAAGTTATTGTATATGAGGTACATAGATTTCCGAAGATATGGTTGTCTGGATTTAAACTTATCACATAAGTGTCATTATTTTAATATCTACTGCGTTTTCAAAGTGCTTCAGTGTATCACTGATTGGAATAAGAAACGAAACTACTATTTCGAAATCTAATACAATAGGTACGCATAACTTTAGTCTTTATAGATCTTGTGATAGTATAGTTTTAAATGAAGTATAGCCAGCACTTTAACGGTTGAAGGTATGATTACATTTGTTCAATGTGTCCGTTGTAAACGGATACACTTGGTTTAATGTTTATAGACAATGGCTTTTACTTTTGAATTGAAGGACACCAAATAAATGACTTATATTTCAAACGTTTAGGCAATACAATATTGAGATAAACAATGCTAAACGTGACAAAATTACAACTTCTAAAGATTTAACATACAAATTCAAATTGATTTTAATGCCATTGTAAACATATTATTATGATGATTGCTTTGCTTTGTAGTTTCTGCCTAATAATTATGAAATATTTTTAAAGACTTGCCCCTTATTTTCTTTACGTTTTCCTTTAGTATTCTAGCATATATTTTTCATTCTACCTAGATATTGACTATATTTATCAATTTAATTTACTTAATTTAGTGTTAACGAATTTGAAATAATTAAAAAGTTTTGTCTTCCAATTTTCATAAAATGGCAAGCTACTATGATTTAAAGAAAAGCTAAAGAGAGCAGTGTTTAAAATCATCATTGTCCATTAATTCAACATCAATAAACAGTTTTCAGATTTTCTGTTATCAAATCGTGTTTATACATTTCAGAGAGTTGATAAACAATTATTCTGTCAATAATGCAGAAAAAAACTTATAGCTCGTTTAAAATATCAAACTGCATACAATCGTATACTCGTACAAAGACAAAGGTAGTTAGTGCAAACCGCGCGAATGAAATACACTGAGTATATATATATATATATATATATATTTAAACAAAAAACAATCAATATCAAAATGTAGAGAGTTTAGTTATATAGACATTTAATATCATAAATGTAACTGCCTAATTCATTATAGGTCGATAAATTTAATTATTAATATACAATACTTATATTACTTATTATATCGTATTCAATACTTTTGAGGCGACTTTCTTGTAGTTGACAGTCGACAACATTGACAAATGATACAGATGAAAGAGTACTGAGCAAATAGATAGTTTCAAGACACATATAAACTGAGGACACATCGCCAGCTATGCATATATAGTTAAATCACACAATATAAGATAATGTTTCATATCGAAGGGACGTTTCATCAATTTCGCTGACGGTGCGCGTTCCTGAACAGCTTGACTTACGAAAGCAATTGTCAAGGGATGTCTGGCAGCAGGAAATATTGCCTTCTTCGTCATCTCCATGTTGAAATACTGTTCTGATCCTTCGTGATCATTTATTTCAACATTTTAAACGGTGATGCTTTTTTAGTACTTATTGAATTATAAAAAATACTAACACCAAGAAAGAAATTGTCGGATATTTGGTTTTCTTCTTTCCATTGCTCGCCGTGGATCTCCATTTTTTTAACATTTCAAACAGTTTTTATTGCCACGTTGCTTATGTTTGGAAATTGTGTTTGTTTATTATGTCTATCACTGATTTTGGCTAAGTTTTGTTTAGAAATTCATACCAAGTTTAAACTTAATGAATTCATTGTTTTATTTTCATATATTTCAAAATCATAAAAGGTTTTATATATATATTTAGTAACCACAAATGCACATCATTCTCTTATTAAAACATTCTAATTTTCATATATTTGTACACTATAATAAAATTGAGCATGCTTTATACTGAGAAAAAAGCGTCAAATGGAAGATATTCAACAACATAATATTAGATGATTGTATTGATTGTTTTAAAAGTTTCTTTGCGATATCTTAAAACATAAATTTATAGTAAGGGTATTTTATAATAATATGATTTATATATATCCACTTAGTTTACCAACATAAAAATATCAATATGTGTATTCAAAATAGATTAGACCAAATTGTTATTACCTGCAAATACCAAGTGAACACATTGCTTTATGATATCTCACATACCTATTGAAGCAATATGAAATTAATTTATGAATGATGTACTTATAGTGTCCTAACCAAGCCCAAAACGGTCTGTAATTTTTCTATCATCTAGTTTTTGAATTCAATTTTGGAAAAAGTAGGAAACTGCCTATAAGCCTGTATAAGAATATTACCTTGATTTTCTATGTTTTCTACCAAAACTGAAGTGTTTCGGCGTTTAACATAGTCAATGCTCAAATCGTGTTATATTCACCAGGGACACGAATTAAAATTAGCATAAGTAGTGAGGCTAATAATCCATCTGCACCGGAAATGAGAGTAAGATAAAAGCTGGCTTGAAAATCTGCTCTGATTTTTTTCTCTACTCCAAACACAACAACTGCTGCGATCAGAGCAATACCTATAACTATACAACGCTAATTACTTCTCAACGCATACTCAACAAAATAAAATAAGATATATACTGTGGTAAGGCTTAGGTCTGCCATTTAAATACTCTTCGTCACACATACTCAAACTACATACCTTTGTCGGTCAAAGTTAGGCCTTTTGGATAGGACAACAGTTACTGCTGTGCCGTTTTTTGCGACTCCGTAAAAATGGTATTGCACTGCCATGCATATATTGTGACATGACGTCATTTGTGTTAATCAAACATAACATTTATGTTAGCGTTACACTCAATGCACTTAAAATTAAAAAGATATTTTCTATTTCACTTTAAACAGTTTTTATTTAGAGTGTGTGATAAACAGAATATTATGTTCGAGAAGGTGCATTACTAAATTTATTGAAATCGTTGAATTAAGTTATATAAATAATGATATAGTTTTATTCAACTCGTTCAATAAATTCAGTATTGACTATACACTCGTTAAAATTCCTCTATTTATTTTTACGATAATATTTTTAAAACTTGAAAAGTGAACAGTGGCCTTTAAAACACGCCTTAACCACAATATGGACTTAAATCAGGGGGTTAATGGTACAAATAAGATTGAAATAATATAACGAATTGTATTCAAGCAATTGTTAAAGTTTGGAATGTTAAATGGTGTCATTACGTATTTTTTTTATCTTATTTGATCTTAAATCTCAAACAAACAAAAATCTGTTTTGATAAAGTAAAAGGATCTTAGTACCGATTACTATTACTGATGTTAAGTCGTCAATTGTTTATTTATTAATTAACGAATTTTAACTTTTTGATAATTGATTAAGAAAACGATTAAAGTACAAATTACTATAACCATGTTGTCTTTTCAATCTGTCTTTATTATTTTGAAAGCAGGTTTAACTTTTGATATTAAAGTAACACATATATAGTCGCAACAACTACCAACCTTTAGTGTATTCTGAACACTTGTTAAACCATAGTCAGCCTTAGATATTACATTCTTACTGTCAGTGTCAGTATTTTTAATTTGTCTGTGTAAACTATATATTTTATAGATCAGTTTGTACGGTTCATGATGTTGTATTAACAATGCAGTTAAACAATTTTGCTGTACATATAATGGAGTAAATAAACTAATTGCCAATCAAGCTGATCTTCAGGCGTTGTTTATCTCTTAAGATCTGTATTATAACAACATTATGTTTTGCTTGTAGAAATTTTAAAACTATCTCATTACAGCTTTTAATAAAATTCGTGATTTATAAGTATTTTAACGGAAATTATATTCAATGGATTATAAAATTACAGATTACGATATAACCGACCTTGAGAATTGTGATTTACATAAACAAAATCATGTTATTTTGGCAAACAAACGTGTACATTTTCAACGTTTAAACTTATTTTATGTGTCTACTTGATTTAGTATAATGGCTCAATTATTCTATTTTATCGCATAAAGTTAAGCAGTCAAATATTTAACTATCATGTTACAAAATTACATTTAGTCCATATCTCAAAACAATTATATTTAATAACTCAAGCAAGTTATACTTTACCTTGATTTACTATGATTTCTACCAAATCTGAAGTGTATTAGCGTTTGAATAGAAGCTCATATAAACTTAACTAATGAATAAACTTGATTTAGTATATGGTCATGTCCCCATTTTGTGCTAGGTATGGAATTGGTAACTATAGATTGTTTTCGAATAGCGTTTCTGTCATATAATACATTTCATTCATTTTTGTATGTACACAATTTAATCTTTTTTGTAACATCGTTTGAAATAATGCTTTAAACAGAATGTTTTCTACGGTGGCACAAAGGTGACATGTGTGAGCTTTTATTTATCTCGTGCGCACGTGATACTATGTCGTGGCCAAGAGTTATTAAGTCGTGGTCACGAGATAGCTAAGTCGTAGCCACGAGATACTATGTCGTGGCCATGAGATACTATGTCGTGGCCACGAGTTACTAAGTCGTGGCAGCAAGCTTACGGAACGTCGGTGGTTCTACCCAGGTGCCCGTTCATGCCAGAAAAAATACACGGAGGGGCACCTGAGGTCTTCCTCCACCAGTAAAGCTTGAACGTCGCCAAATGATTTTTATTGTGTCGGTGTGACGTATAACCCAAATCAAACAAACAAAACTAAGTCGTTGCCACGAGATAGCTAAGTCATGGCCACGAAATACTATGTCGTGGCCACGAGTTACTAAATCGTAGTCACGAGTGACTAAGTCGTGGCCATGAGATACTATGTCTTGGCCACGAGTTACTAAGTCGTGGCCATGAGATAGCCAAGTCGTGGCCACGAGATACTATGTCGTGGCCACGAATTAATAAGTCGTGGCCATGAGATAGCCAAGTCATGACCACGAGTTACTAAGTCCTGGGCACGAGATACTATGTCGTTGCCACAAGAAACTAAGTCGTGGGAACAAGATGACTATGTCGTGCGCACGAGATGATTAACCAATCATAATACACTATATATATTATGATTTTTTTTAAACTTAACAATTTACTTTTATTAAAACAATTTACTTTTATATGCAACATTAATCTTAACTTAATACTGAAGATACTCACTTTGAACTTGTCTTTAGGACCATATAAGAAAGTCACATTCCAAGGCCAATCAGACATTAATTTTGACTATAGCCCTTTGTTTGGACAATTTTGCGATCGAATTTGTCAGTTTGTACGTACTACGGCTTGTTAACCTTGCTTATACGATAACATGAGAAGGAATAAATCCTGGTTCATTTTATTTGGAAGGGACATTACCCATGGACATGGGCAGTAGATAGCCTATAAGGATGTTTGAGGTCAAGGGTAAAGGTAACCATGACACTTCATGTAAAATCCTTCTCTGATGAATAATTTAGAAGGGATAAGCCATGGTTTATATAACCCAGAAAGATTATTGCACCTGATCAGTAGATGCCATCTAATAATTTCGAGGTCATTGGGTCGGGGTCACAGGGATGCTAAATGTAAAATTATTGACCGGTCAATCAGTTGTATAAACAGCATTTTTACAGGCTGGTGAAGTAGGGGCTCCTTGTTCTATAGCACATGTCTAGTTAATTAGGGAAATTCATATAAATGTTGTTATCTGATTGGTTATTTATTTCGTGGCCATGACTTAGTAACTCGTGGCCACGACCTCGTATCTCGTAGTCAGGACTTAGCTATCTCATAGCCACGACTTAGTAACTCGTGGCCACGACATAGTATCTCGTAGCCACGACTTAGCTATCTCGTGGCCACGACTTAGTAACTCGTGGCCAAGACAAAGTATCTCGTGCGCACGAGATAAATAAAAACACACGCATGTCACCTTTGTGTCACCGAAGTTTTCTTACTTTAAATTATAATAATATCAATATCCTGTTTTTTCAATCTGCGATCAATTCAACATATGTGTAAAGTATTTAAATCAACCCGTTCCGGGAGAAATGTAGTTTAAACTATTTTCAATTTTTACAGCCATTTTTGATTTAATTATACTATATGTATATTGATAACAAATATTTGTTTTTAGTTGAGATTTAGATGGTTATGCAGTCGGAAACAAAATGTCGCGGAAAAGATAAACTCATTACAGAAGAATATTGACAGTTTGTACAGGCCATTAGATTACATTACAAATCAGACTATTTCCAAAAGTTGAGCTTATTAAAGTTATACGCATTTGCAAATATGGTAAAAAATAGTTTCTTATACCGTAAACAATATTCTGAAGGAAAAGCAAATAATTTATTCAAGTACCCGAACATTTATTATAAAGGAGTTATAAAATTCATGTTTAATATTATCTAATTGTAACTTAACCGTATTTTTGACTTGTGTTACAAAAGTTTAAGTTTGTGTACTTCGTATAACAAGAACCGGTTGAACCGGATGTTGCTCCCCATGAAAGTATACCGTTTGTCATAAACAAAGTTCAGAGTGTTAAAATGAAACAAAGGGCAAAAATTCCAAAATAAGGCAAGGCAGACTTAAGGTTCTTTTGCACTGCTCTTCTATTTAATGAGATCTATCTATCTTCAAAGTACATTTTTATACATCTTATGATTTCAGATTTATGTCTCGGACAAAGTTCAAAGTGTAAAAATGAAAAAGGGCAATAACTCTAAAATAAGGCAAGATAATTTTATATTGTTTTTGCACTGCACACAAATTCATGCTGATATCTCTTATAGTTTAAGAGTTATGTCCCGGACAAAGTTTAAAGTGTAAAAATGAATAAAGGACAATAGCTCAAAAATATATCACTGCACTTCTTCCCAATGGGATATTTTAACCTTCAAAGTTTCATTTTGATATCTCTTATAGTTGTTGAGTTATGAACCGAACAAAGGTCAAAGTGTAACAATGAACAAAGGGCAATAACTCAAAATTACGCAATACACAGTTATAGATCCTTCGCACTGCACTTCTACTGCACTTCTACTCAATGAGATTTATTTACCTACAACGGTCCATGTCCATATCTCTTATAGTTTTAGAGTTATGTCCCGGACAAAGTTCAAAGTGTAGAAATGAACAAAGGGCAATAACTCCAAAATTAGTCAAGATATATGTTCACCCTTCGTGGAGGATAAAAATGTATGAGCTTTCAATGGTGAATTCAATGGTGAATTGCATTATAAAGATAAACATCTCTCGAATTTGATCTCTGGTTCCTTATACATGTATATTTGTTGTGACATAATAGGGCGTGAAGGGTACTTTTCAATTACAACTACCGGCCATGAAAAGGCAACATTTTTAGTTTTGTCGTTTTGAGCGTTCTTTATGATTCAGTGTTTGTTTGTTTGTTTGTTTGTTTGTTTGTTTGGAGGTTATTATTATTATTTTTATTTATTTATATATTTATTTGTAAAAGTAAAAGAAAACATGTATTTAAACTGATATGATCTATTTGAATGATCCAAGTCAAATCATTTGATCTACAAATAAAACTCACTCCCATCATTGATAAAAACTAGAAATTTACTTCACTTGCATTTTTAAGTGTGTAACCTTTTTTAATTATTATAAAGTATAAGTCAATTAAAATTAGTGCTAAAAAGTAAGAATGTTGAAATTAAACAATCATTTCCGTTTGTTTAGTCATAATTTTTATTTGATCATCAAATAATCCATAATTCAAAATATTGGCTTCCTTAAATATGTATGCTCTATATAAGGACAACTGTTTTTCCGGTCAGAAATGGCCCAACATATATAGTACGTAAGGTATAGAGCAAATATATTTACAATAGTGTTCATGCAAATATAGTTTATATAGATTGAGAGAAGAGAAAGGGGGATATTTGGCAACTTAGAAGACTGCAGAAAAACTTATATATTGATTGATGTACATAAACGATATTGCAGCACAATCCAAATAAATGTATTATAGAGCTAGAATAATGTGCCGATTTTGAACGAAAACCCGTCAACTGCTGTAAACTTGATCTTTACTTGTAAATATAGTAAAGTATATTTCAACCTTGTCATGGTATGACCCATCAGAAAACCATGTGATCCTTAATGAAATTGATAATTTCTGTCAAAAATTGTTAACCTTTAAAGATTGAGCAAAATATAACCTGACAAAGTTTGGCAAACAAACAAATTTTAATATTTAAATTTTAACTTTGACCACTTCTGATCTTGACCACCATTTTGAACAAGACAACTCTAAACAAAATAGATAGCATTTGTGCTAAGACATGTAAACATCCATGCATGTATATAGAAGTTATACTCGCAAATGTATATTTCAATTTGTTATTTGGCCTTTGTCCCCTAAGTGTGACCTTGGCCTATGTCAAAGACCCCAGGAGTTTTTGCGCAACACTCCGCCTCACTAGGAAAAACATATTTCCTGAGTCATATCAAAATTCCTCCTTGTATGTAGAAGTTACACTCCAGACTCCAATTTTGCGCAACATTGACCTTTTTAGCGGCGGACATACCATCCCATAATGGTGAATATGTGTATCAAGTTATTTTGTTATCCTTCAAAGATAAACATGAAGAAACGAAGTTAGTTTCTACAGAAAAAGTGAATGGGTCCAGAAAACCGGTCATACATTTGGGATTGGTCAGTATTGTAACGAAGTTCTTTTCGTCCGAAAACCTTTTTATTACTCCGGAATTCACGTAAATATAAGTTGGCAGTTATCATCTTTATTCATTCTGTTTTTTTTAAATATATATAATATATGATGTTAAAATCAGTTTGTAATTCCGTATTTTTGCTACATTACTACTAAAACAAGTGCTGGCACTGATTAAAATTCGGGATGCATACCTAGAGTATGATCTAAATTAAATCGAGATAAGATGAAGACAATATGACATAATCAAATAGATCAAATGAGCCGTGTCATGACAAAACCAACATTATGGATTTGCGACCAGCATCCGCGCAGTCTGATCAGGATCCATGCTATTCGCTATCAGTTTCTCTACTTGTGGATGCGCAGGCTGGTCTGGATCCATGCTGGTCGCAAACCCATTCTGTTGGTTTTGGTATGACACGGCTCAAATGTCTTATCTGGGTACTCATTGACGTCATTATATGTAGTAACGTTTTTGTGTCAAGGGTCATGCGACCTCTTCCTATAAATATCCCAGATTTCCCTTAAACTTGGTCAATTGTATTGTCCGCTCTACAGACGCACAAGTACCTATCTGGAGAGGTACCCAGAATCATTAAATAGATATATTCCCCATTCAATAAACTGATTAACAACGAGTATTGAGAAACTTTGAAGATAACTGCAGACCCAACTGGAGTGGTTGGGGGAAATGTTCCCATTTTGACTACAGGCATTATTAATATTGTTATTGGCGGTGTATACATGCATGAATGATTTTGACGATGAAATAATGAAGTGTTAAATTAATTAAAGGCTTTCTCCTGATACAACGTACCCTACCTATTAAATCTGTTTACTGTGCTCTACCAGCTACATAGGCCTTCTATTGAGGTATGTATTCTGAGAAGAATAATTGTTTCGGGGACTAGTAGGCACTCCCCGCCGGCGTAGCAATGTGTAATTCAATATGAGCATTTTTCTAGTTATGCTCGTGATTTAAGCATAACGTGATTCGTGATTTAAGAGTGGCTTATAATAATGCTATTAAGCTAACTTCCACAAAATTACTTACATCTTGACCGTTGGGTAAAAATGTGCACCAACCTAAGTTTAACTTAAAGTGATGCATGATGTAAGAATATATAACTTATGCCAGTGACTAATAAGCTAAATTTTAGCCTGATATATATTTTACATGACGATATGACAAATATTAGCATATATCTCTCATATTCAGGAAACAAATCGTATAATTTATTTGATACTGTAACTGTTAAAATCGCACAAAGAACATCCATCTCACAAATATTTTAGCATGATATAATATTGTAACATCTGTTCGGAATTTAGAAAGTTTCGGAAATCCAAAGTTCTGAACTATCTGAACAAGAAGATAATAAAATATCAATAGTTCAAGTAGGACATGCTGAAAAATGTAAAAATTCATAAATTATAGTAAAATTATTAACACGTTTATTACAACTTTATCAAATTTCATGATCAACTATGACTTAATTTGTTGATACAATAGCATTATGTAAGTCAGCAGTGTTTTCATGTACATGTAGACTAAGTACTAGCGATCAACCTGTAATCTTTTTTTAACTCATTATCTTTCCCAGTTACTTATTTTAAGTTATGCTTGGACATTTCTGACAACTTATTATATTCCTTCAAACTATGCTTTAACTATCAGTTTTTGTTTTGTTTTCTTATTGTTTTCTTATTAATATTTGGAAGCAAATCACAATTTAACCATGTTTGTGAAGAAATTTTTAAGATTGCAAATACGATTTATAAATTCTAAAAATCAAGCGTTTGATAACAATTTATAATATTTAGAAAAATAGAATAGGACAAGCAATAAGAAATTAACATATTGATAAAAGTATGATATAATTTAATTTATGTACGGGAAGGAACTTGCAAATTTAATAATTATATTAATATGATGCGAGAAATAAAAAAATATATTTTTTTCTGTGAATTAAAGTAATGTTTAACCAAATATGTGCAAGCACAAAAAAGCCTCAATGTAATTATGACTAAGCTAAGAAATGTTAAAACAATTGATTTACATTCTATTTTCTACATACAAAACAATGTTTAAAATAGCTACTAACTATGAATTTGTTCAGTGTGTCAAAGAATTCAAAATGTTCATGGTTTATTCATTCGTTCCAAAACGCATCCCATATTCTTCCAACAACCCACCTTCTCTTTCTCCTTTCTTCCTTTTCTCTTAAAAGTTCAGCCTCCGTTCCACTTCCTGTAGACGTACTTCTTCTGTTTCTTTTAACCTTTCTTGCAGCATTACTTCATATCTTTCTTGATCTGCCGCTTGCTTTTCACGGCGATCTTTATCTATCTTTTCGTAATGATCTTCTAAATATTGTTTCTGTTGGAATAACGCGTCCTCGTGTGCTTTCTGCTGTTGCCTCAATAATTCGTCGAGTTTTTCTTGGTTTCGTCTTTGCTCGGCTGAAATAAAGCATTATCGTGAATGTTTGATCATAAGATATGGTTATAGGAGCATTTAATTGCACTTATATTTAATAAATAACAAACAATTTTAAGAGCTAACACACATGCCTTAATAGTATTATTATTTCACTCTAATTGAATTTGTGCATCATTTGCTTTCATTTTTCTAAGAACGCGTGGACTATATCTAAAGTAAATAACTGGTTTTATGATTTTATAGCTCCTGCGTTTTGTTATCCTTATGTTTTCTGAGTGATCACGTGCTATTCATTGTTGAAGGGAAAAATGAAACGGAGGATACAGTTACCGGTATAGGAAGTGAAACGCTCCAGTATCAAACAAAGCTGTTTTAAATGGATAATTTAAAAAAAAAACATTTAAGTACTGTAATCCTAGAAAATATTTCGCACTGTTTAACTCGGCACTTTTTTCGATGGAAACATTTCTGATAAGGTTTTATCCACGTTAAAATTGAATTTAACAAATCCGAGAACATTTTGTAGTTTTAACAATTTAGATTTTATCACAATGTCATTACAATACTATGATATAGTATGCATAACTTTATCCCGTGCACATTTTTTCTACGATAAATTTCCCTTTGCAAAAACGTTCATGCTGTTTGAAAGTATCTATTATTTACAGTTTAAATAATACCATATAATTCATGTTATTTACAGTTTGCAGGCATTGAATGTAGGTTAAGGAAGGTATTATTTTGTAAAAAGACATAGCAAATAATACCTATATAGATAATTATCAACTGTTTATTTTCAATACTTAACAAATTCAAATGGTGATTTATTTCCATATTGTAAGGTCAATCACAATCACTGCTATTTAAGTCGTCGTTATAATTTTTAATACATATTACACCATTTGCAAAGAAAAAAGTCATCTGAATGCATATTTTTTATGGTATTGGTGAATTACATCAGAATGGTATATATTTTATCTTACGTATAGATTGCTTATTGGTGAGATTTAAAGATTTTGTCATTATCTTATCCCTTAATCTTGTCTTGCGGGAATAGAGGGAACAAGTACAAAAATGCATACTTATGATATTTGTAATATATTGATTGCTTTGTACCATTCGCGAAATTCGCGATCATTATGATTGTGCGAAAGTTTTTTTCCAAGAAAACTATATATTGTTTCCACGAAAGTTTGAAGGAATAATGTATTGCTTCTGTAGCAATCATCAAATACCTTCCTTCTCCCTCTGAGACAAGTTTTCATCAGCTTCAAGTATTTTTGCTTCTGTTCTTTTCATGCTTTCTACAAATCCATACCATGTAGATAAAATCTATGAAAAGAATAAATAGTTGTATACCATATGATTCCTGTATGATTTTTAACTTTGAAAAAGTTGAAATATACCTATTTTCATTTTTTCTAATATTCTATTTTCATAGAAGCATAATTTAAACAGACAGCCCTAATGTCACGAGATTTCTCATATGAGATTCATTGCAAGAAAATAACATAATGATATTTCAACACAAGAAAGTCATTCAGTTATATTGTGGTAAAGCATTTTGAGGATATGTCTTCAATGGGGATTCTAAACATATGTTTAACAAGGTAATACTACCATGATAAATATAAAATTATTCATAAACCTCGTTCTCCTTGAAGTCTCTGAGAACACTGACATATTCATCCTTGGTTCTTTCAACATCATGCTTATATCTCCGATGGCCACCTGCTGTTTCATACTCTCCGTTTTTTATACTATTTTTAAGATATTTCACAAAGACATTTTGCAATGTATTCTCACATTTTTCTCGAACTTTTTTCTCATTAGTTGTTTTGACCTTGTTCCAAATTCCATCCATTTTTCTCTGTAAATAAATAATTAAAATAGTTTGTTTTATTTCTTATTGGATTTCAGTTATACCGACCACTTAGACACTGTAAAGATTTTCTGATGATAGAAGAACTTAGTTGCCCTTTCATATATTATTTGAGACACTAGAGGACATCATGGATCTTCCATATATAAATCAAATAATAAAAATGTTATAATAATTGTAGTTTTTTTTATTTATATTAAGTATATTTTAATACGTTTCATGTATGGCCCAGTGAAAGAACACAACCTTTGCATGGTACAAATTGAAGAAACATTTGCAAACATTTTCTGATATTTTCAGTGTGTGCAATCGTTTCAAGAAGCATACATAATGGAAAAGTTATTACCACAATCTCAAACATCAATATACTATCAATGGTTGACATGATTAATGTTTATAAATTTTAATGTGGGTAGGACCTTTAAAGCATTAAAATGGCCTTGGTGTTGTAAACTGAAACCTCGTTCAGACTAAGCTTTTAATATTTTTAATGACCAATCATATTCCTGAAATGCATTTATTTTTCTACTATCTTTATATTTTCGATGAAGTTTCCTAAGTGGTACTCACTTGCCATTGACCTGAATCATCTGTTCTTTTGTGCCTTTTGGTAATAGATAAAGTTACATGCTATTCTGTTTTAAAATACAAGTTTATTACATTTCGCTACTTTAATGACAACTGTTTGCATGTTTAGTGCATCTATCGTCAAATGATTAGCATTTACTTGTTCTTAAACGTTATCAAACTATACGTTTGCGCTTTCTAAAACATGAAATATTGATTTATACATAGCTATCCAATCTTGGACAGCGAAACAAGTTCTTGCAATTTATATTAATATATCTCGAGTCAGCTTCCCGACACCAACTGCACTCTGGTGTCAAATGAAGAAACATGGTCGTGACTGGATTAGGGCTGGAACGCATGAGTCCTGTATTGAGAGGCAGACACCGTAACCACTCGGCCACCGCTCCCGCGGCAGAATATCACTTTCAAGTACTACATATGACGGCAATATTTTTTTTTAATATTAAAATGAATGGAAAAGATTTGGACTAAAGGCATTTGTATAAATATCAAGGCACTATAATATAATGACTTTTGGCATTGACCACAGGCTTCTAGAGTTTTCCACAATATGTTATATAAACACACATCTATTCTTATTTATGTTCTTTGACGTAATATTGTGACCTCGAACTTTGTGTTGATGTCCTAATTATTGCTAGTAACTCATCATCTAATATACAACACTTGTTGTTTGCAAACTTATTTCGAAATTCTTCAATGAATGCCATGATTCTTGACTAGACATAAACATCAACCAATTTAATGAAGTTAATGTGACCTTTATTTTTGGCTACAAGCTAAATATATATGAAACATTAATCATGTTTAACTTATTTCAAAACCTATTCATGAATGCCAATATAAAAGACTAACTGAGATAATCTATTTACAATTATATGAAGACATTGAATGTACATTTGGCACCCGGTCCAACACATAGTTTCTTTTTAAATCCCTCCAGGCTTTGGATAGGCAGCATTTCCTTCGAAGAGACCTTGTCTCGATTTTGTATCAAAACGGATATAAAAATCCCTTGATGAATGACATGGTCATTGATAAGATTCAAAGGATGGAAAAAAGAAGAAGAAGAAGACAAAGAAGAACGATGGTATCTTTGTGGCATCTAAAATATTATTTGTTTGTTGTTACCATGAAAAGAAGATATGGCTAAGCCATAATTTACTTGATTTAGAAGAAGAATATGGGGCTGGCTACAGAAACATCTAAATTTTAAATCCACTTTAAAATAGAGATAAATAACGTTTAATATTCTCTGAGATGTAGATTTTATGAATTATAAAATGAATTGTCTATCTATTTATAATAATAATAAATCAAGTAGGGCTTCTTTACGCTTTATCCATCGAAATTGTTGTTTGAAATATGTAACTTGTTCGCAAAGCAGAAATAATTAAACATTTCAAAACAGGTTTTAAAAAATATCTGTTGACATTTAGAAATGTTGGCATAAATGTATATAAATTTATCTGTTGAAATAGACAGAACATATATATGTTTGGTTTATTATAACTTTTCAGAAGAAGGTTAGTAATAAGATAATATGTCATTTTCTATTGCATTTTCTTCGAATAATGGAAAGATTTAGCTAAAATACGAGGGCTGATTGATAAATGCGCGGAATACTATTATTTCTTAAACATTGAAAGAAGAACTAACAAATAACTTACACCATGAGATACCTTTACTCTCGACTGATAAAAGGCCAAATAAAAATCATTGAGATATATTGAATAATAAAGTTTACATGCAAAACACTACACTACCCTACACTTGAATCACGCCGATGCGACGTTGTTACACGCTGACGTCACATAAACAGGTAAGTCTAATTTCCGTTTCACTTTTTCAACGTAATTACCACCATTGACGACACATTTCTTATGCCTGTGTCAAAGATAACTTTAAACCAGTCTGAACAGAACGACGAGACTATCTCGCCCTGGTGCGTAGCTCTAATGATGTTTCAAATCAATTGCACCCTTAGTTCCTTCTTCAAACCGTGGAATAGACGGAAGTATAATGGAGCCAAGTCCGGGCTATACGGTGGGTGTGGCAGTAGACTGAACCCAAGCAGGCTAATCTCCAGTTCTGTGTCGTGAGCCCGGTGTGCGGGGGCATTATCATGGTGCAGAATAACATCGTCCAGGTCTAGCTGAGGTCGCTTCCGATGCAATGCTTGTACCAAGTCCCAACGTAACACCTGAAAATTGATAACGCACAACGACTGCATTACGGCGCTATTTTAAAATGCATTTTCTAAAATTGAATAAACAAAATCAAATACTAGAATCGGCTAGCGCTACACGTATTTATAGAAAAAAAGAATAACAAAATAGTAACCGTTATATTTTTTATTTTACCTTTGAATAATAATCCACATTTACAGTTGATCCCTCTCGCACCTTGTGTTGTAGCAGGAGCCAATGCCTATCAATGAAGTATATATACTCTTAGCACTTCGCTGAATTCGAGCCTTTTTGTGCGGAGGTGTGTCATGTCTCAAATAGAAGACGGTGTTGATTGACTATGTCTCGTCCGTGGACACGATCCTGTCCAATAAAATCTTCACCATGTGCCTCGTAACGCTTTAGAAATTCTAGAGAATACTGCACGCGCTTCTGTCTGTCGACTTCCGTCAGAATGGGGGTGGGGGTACCCAGCGAGCGGCAACTGTCGACATGTTGACCTTTTCTGTAAGAATGGTTGCACGGCATACTAATTGAAAGATAATTGTTCAGCTATACCCTGCACCGTAACGCACCTGTAAACGTCCAGCAGTTCTTTCACTATGGCTGTGTTTCCAATAGTACATGTAGACGTCGGCCGACCAGTTGTTTTGTCATCATACATGGATATTCTTCCTTCTCTTAACCACTCATGACATTTATACACAAATGTCTTTTCACCAGTAGACAGTGTTTCCGAATTTTCTATCTTTTTAAAAGTTTCGCTCGGTGAAAGTTTCAGTCCCACACAAAACTTGATGACAGTGCGTAATTCAATGTCGTCTGCTGACGTAATTTGCCGTCTTGTAGAAATCGAGGTTAACGCTTCGTTCAACGCATCGTCTTTAAATTTACGGGAAATGACGTCAAGACGTCACACTAACGTTGCACGCGTTAGCGCTAAATTAGCTTTTAAATTAATTTTCTTCCCGCAGTGACATTTATACTATATCAAGTATACTTTAAGATACAGCGTGCTCAAGCCACAGGACAGTGATTGCTATGGGTACGGTGTATCCATAGGAAAATTGTGATATATTTTCGGCAATATGAAAATGTAATTGCAAACATTTTGGTTTACCTCTATTCGAGTTTTCATGTAGTTCAATAAAGAAATTTGGTTTTTAGAGGATAATTCCGCGAATTTATCAATCAGCCCTCGTATAAAGGTCAGTGTGTACTATTAAAAGACAAAATGTAAATATATTTCTGTGACTAACATACTAAGAAGGAACAAAGAACATTCAAGACAAATTAAGTTACTGCAAACCCAATCCTTTTGAGTAAAGTCTTGGTCAATTGACTGGACTTTGAATGGAAGATAAGGCATCCATTTGCATAACAGAAAAGCATTATTAATAGTCTCTTACCTGTGCTTCAATTTCACATTCCGCTTGAAAGTCATGAACAACATTCTGTCGAAGGTGATGTAGCGCTTTATTTTGTGCGTTTGTATAACGGTTACTAAAGTATATATACTCTTAGCACTTCGCTGAATTCGAGCCTTTTGTGCGGAGGTGTGTCATGTTACTTCAAAATAGAAGACTGGTGTTTGGATTCGGGATTGTAATACTGCAGCTATGTCTCGTCCGTGGACACGATCCTGTCCAAAAAAATCTTCACCATGTGCCTCGTAACGCTTTAGAAATTCTAGAGAATACTGCACGCGCTTCTGTCTGTCGACTTCCGTCAGAATGTGGGTGGGGGTACCCAGCGAGCGGCAACTGTCGACATGTTGACCTTTTCTGTAAGAATGGGTTGCACGGCATACTAATTGAAAGATAAGTGTTCAGCTATACCCTGCACCGTAACGCACCTGTAAACGTCCAGCAGTTCTTTCACTATGGCTGTGTTTCAAATAGTACATGTAGACGTCGGCCGACCAGTTGTTTTGTCATCATACATGGATATTCTTCCTTCTCTTAAACCACTCATGACATTTATACACAAATGTCTTTTCACCAGTAGACAGTGTTTCCGAATTTTATATCTTTTTAAAAGTTTCGCTCGGTGAAAGTTTCAGTCCCACACAAAACTTGATGACAGCGCGTAATTCAGTGTCGTCTGCTGACGTAATTTGCCGTCTTGTAGACATCGAGGTTAACGCTTCGTTCAACGCATCGTCTTTAAATTTACGGGAAATGACGTCAAGACGTCACACTAACGTTACACGCGTTAGCGCTAAATAAGCTTTTAAATTAATTTTCTTCCCGCAGTGACATTTATACTATATCAAGTATACTTTAAGATACAGCGTGCTCAAGTCACAGGGCAGTGATTGCTATGGGTACGGTGTATCCATAGGAAAATTGTGATATATTTTCGGCAATATGAAAATGTAATTGCAAACATTTTGGTTTACCTCTATTCGAATTTTCATGTAGTTCAATAAAGAAATTTGGTTTTTAGAGGATAATTCCGCGAATTTATCAATCAGCCCTCGTATAAAGGTCAGTGTGTACTATAAAAAGACAAAATGTAAATATATTTCTGTGGCTAACGTACTAAGAAGGAACAAAGAACATTCAAGACAAATTAAGTTACTGCAAACCCAATCCTTTTGAGTAAAGTCTTGGTCAATTGACTGGACTTTGAATGGAAGATAAGGCATCCATTTGCATAACAGAAACATTATTAATAGTCTCTTACCTGTGCTTCAATTTCACATTCCGCTTGAAAGTCATGAACAACATTCTGTCGAAGGTGATGTAGCGCTTTATTTTGTGCGTTTGTATAACGGTTACTTAAATCACTTTCAGGGACTGGAAGTTTTACTGTTTCCATTTCATTTTTAAAAATATCCAGAGCCTCTTTTTCAACCTTAGCATTCTCTATTTTCGCTACAGCTGTAAATGCGTCATCAACATCTGGAACAGCCCCATTTTTTATAGCTGTTACTGAGCGATCAGCCAACGTAACGAACACTATGAATAGAGAAAAGGACAATAAACAGTCAAGGTAACTTATAATAATTATGATGCAATGAAAAAAATCACCAGGATTCACCATCTTTAAAAAGAAGATGCTGATTAATTGAATTAATAAGCAAATTATTATTAAAGTGGCTTATAGTACGCTACAAAAGCTGCATCGGAATATATATCTGTATTGCAAATTGCTTACAACAACCTCAATGTCTTAATCATTTTCTGTATACGTTTAAATTATTATTGAATTTCATCAACTTAAAATGTGTTTATGTTAATTTTTTCTTTGCAAATAGACAATTTCGTCTTCATTTATGTTTTGATACTATTCAGTTAATATAAACCAATATGGGGTTATTGTAGCATTGATTTTAGGGCTTTAGATGTATGTCGAGATTTTACCGCATACTTTCAATACTTATTGTCATTTATAACTTACTTTGTCCATTTATTGGTTTACTGGCTAGCAAGTTCTTCGGTGGTATTTTGTATATGTAGGATTTAAACCGACTTGTTACTTCCTTGAATCTTTTAGATAACTGGGTAAAGCTCAAAGTTTCCAGATTCTCAAGAACATCACCATCACCCGGAACTGGGAAAGCAAAGCACTCGCGTTTCGTAAAGTATTTTCTGATGCATGCTCTTGGTTTGTTGAACTGATCTGTTTTGCCTTTGTTCTCTGCTAAGCTTTGCTCAAGGTAATCGTTTTCTGTTATCTTTTTCCCATCTTTTATCAATTTGAGACTGAAATCTCTCAAACATAGAACGAAGTCAGGAAGTATTAGATTGATCAACTGATTATCCTCAGGAGATTTCCCTCGAAATCTTATATTACTGGCCATTTCTGTTACAAATCTGAAGTACTTCTGTCAAGCTATGTATTATTTTGTTATTTATTTATTTTAAGAATATCAGAGAAAAAACTTTGTAAATTTTATACTAATATTAAAAAAAGCAATTTAAGATATCTTTCAAATTTTTGTTTTGTTTGTTTTGAAGTCACACCGATGTTTTTTTCGGCGCATTTCATGTTTCTTTTCATTTTAGGAAGGAATCCTCAGGTGTCCCTCGTGTTTTATTTTAGACACAATGGGGTTTCAGAGTAAAACCACCGACGTTCCGTAATTACCCAGATGGTTTTCTTACATAAAAGAAAGCCCCGAGGTGGTCATGACGTACATGTCGTGGACTTTAACTCACTTGCCAACCAATGCTTAAACATAGAAAGTGTAGAAATAACAGGCACAGCTGAGGGTTTAGGAATGATAAACATAAGCACTCAAATCCTCGCTTATATTCCATACATACTACATTGTTTATATATTCCGTACAAAGAACATTAAATGTTATCTTGATAATGTAGTATGAACGTTATATATAAAGTCGATAATCGACGGTGCTCAAAAATAAGCGATTTAATAGAAAAAGACAAAACACATTAACTTTTAATTATTTCCGGATGATTAATGCTGGATTATACACTTTGTATTCGCCTCTTTAAATAACAAATAATTCTATGCTAACGAATGGATGGAAATAAACATTCTGATTTAATATGAATAAACGTTGGTAGTCTAATGAAACTTTATAGTTAAATCTCACAATTCGTATTGCATTATATATATAACCAAATCATAATTTATCATATCTTGCTTAGAATGTATATTGTTTAAAGCTGCATTTGATTCTGGAGAGCAAAAGCTTATACAGTTTAAAAATACATTCACATACCTTTAAATCAATATAAGACTCATATTACATCATAAACAAAAGGATACGTTAATTTAGAGACGGCGTCGTTATCAAACGCTCCCTTCATGTTGTAAACTAAACAGTTGCAAAGGAGTGTCGCTAGGGTGAAAATCTTGTTGTCATACCTTGGGTCACCCTTTCAAATAAGATTATGATAATTAAGGTTAAAATATATTTTAAACGATTTCAATCCGTATCTTTACCATTTGTATCTGCTATGCGCGTAACCAGTCAATTATTTGTAACGCTCCATCCCCTGTTGAAGCATCAATAAGGGAATTCAGTAGTTGGTTAATCCTTTTAATGACCGTTTTTGTTCTGTCCTTAGCTGACAGATAGATAACGAAACGACCCAAGTTGCTTTATGGATTTATTTCGTAAGAACTGGAACAAACAAGAAATACATATTAAGTAAATAAGTCTTGAGTTATTTATCATTCTGATATGTCGAGACAAAGTTATAACTAGTTGACCAGAAAAGATGTACTAAAAATTATTTAATAAAGCTACACAAAAATAATAATGTTTTACCAACTGACTAGAAAGTTAAAGTATGAATTGAATATTTCTATCAACAACCAATATAGTCTATAAATCTATTCAAGTATGTAAGCAAAATATATGGTCCAAAAATGTAGCAAGTAACATATTTGTTTTACATATGAAAAATGACCTACGTCATGCACTGTCTAACTTGGCTTGAAATGACTGGACAGTATGCTTCCTGTCTTAACACTCATCTCTGTAAACAAACAATTATAATTGTAACAACCTTAACATATCAAAAGGTTTTAAAGCAATACAGTGAATAATACTGCAAATATCTCAAAAGGTTCTAGTCTAAGACAAAAGGGCATGACACCTTAATTAAACAAGCATCATTACAAAATAGCCCAACATAACACTCAACTGGTATAAAAATTACTTAAATTGTCACAAATCAACAGTTAAAACATAAATCTATTTAACCATCTTTTCTTTCACACACAATGATTTAGTGGCATATTACCCAAATGAAAATAGTGGTGCTTAACCTAACCGTACGGAATGGGAACGGCTAGCACGGCAAAAAAGCGCCTATGATTTTACACACACAACGGACTCTACATGCTTAATTAACGTGATCTTTATATGGAAAAGGAAAGAAAATATACTATAACAATCACATAATACAAAAATAGGCCATAACTTACTCGCTAACTCAAAGAGATGCGGGAAAAAATTAGATTTAATTTGCCGCAAAATAAGGCGGAGAACGTAATTTCTGCAAAGCGTGAAAACCAGTAGCAGCATCGCTAAAGTTTACACCGTTCCGGTACAGTTTTATTTCCGGTTTCTTTGTTAAAAGTTGATAATTATTATTCGTAATATCATAGAAATACTCATATATTTTATGAATATCTGAACATTATGTCACCAACCATTTATTGAGCCATTTAAATGCCGGCAAAGATGTAACGTAAATAATTTAGCATAGAGGCAAATCGCTAGACCGTATGGAGGGTTAATATAGTGTAGCTGTCTAAGATATTAATAATGTGTGAAATAATGATCTGTTTGTCCCGTACTCTGATAGACATTACATTGATTGTATCGACTTTTGTACAGTTGTACATTCAACCTCGTTTTCTAACAATGTCAAAAGAAACATACATTATTTTTTTATGTTAACGCCTATCTGGTTTGTAGTAAGATGTTCCTGAGAATTTCTAAAAATATTTTTACGATTATCTGCAGATTATTATTTCTTTATGAATCAATAGAAAGACGGACGGATTTGAGCACATGTTTACAGAAATATATATCTTGAATATATCGTTCGCTCAGTACTAATTACCTGGAACAAAGAATGAAATACATGATTGTATATTATAAGAAACTGAATCTATGACGTGCATTTGAATATTTATCGAGTGATACCATTAACCTTTTTGTTAAAATATGTCAAGCATTTATATGAATTGGTCGGACAAAAATATATTATATCCCTTTATTATTTGTACATCGTACCACGGTCTTCGTTATTTTTATGTAAATTTTAACGAAATTTCATACACGAATACTGATATAATTTCATTTAATAATTAGAATAATAATAATAATAATAATAAAAATTCAAAATTGAAACAATTGAATTACCGTCGCTCGCGGTACGCTTTAATGATTTTAATTTCACCCAACCGAGTGCCTTAACTTTCACCGATAGTCACGTCACAGCATCGACAGATACCAGTCGGACAGTAAGTTACGATAAGATTTGAAGAAATTTCTGCTATGAAATTATATATATCAGCAGCATTTAATTGGTCAGAAGTGACTTGGTCATTAACAATTGATATAGTATGTTAACCGCATATTGTGACCCCCATTTGTGTGATATTTGCGTGTTATGCAATATTCTAGCGTAAATTAGGGTTCTGAGAGATAACAGCCGATTAATGACACTTCGTCTGATTCGGGTCACACGAAATTTGAATAGACATAACTTTTTTTATAATCCAGGAAATTGCACGCAGTTAAAACACATTAAAAGTTCACTAACAAAAGAAATCGTATCAGGGATTTTGGTTTGCCCTATCACAGTTTTAAATATTTTTTTATAACGTAAAGTGTATGGTGAAGAAATTCGCAAACAATTTTTGATTACTTAATTTATTTTTCGAGAAACGGAATTTTTTCAAAATATTATTTTCTCAGAATTTAATGCACATTTATTTACATAAATGACAAGTATTACTTAAAAATTTGTTAAAATGACATTTATGGTTAGTACCACGGAACCCGAATTGACTTTTAAAACAAGTATTTAAATGCAACAAGTATAAACTTGAAATGTGAAATAATAAGTTTGTTTAATAATTAATATTAATGTGTTAACTATTGTTTTGCACATAGTTGGCTGTTAAATGCTTTTGAATCAATAATGCATACCTTTTCAACATCACCAAGGCCTTCGGTATCAAGAAGCAACAAAACAGTGTTCGGCTGAGTGGGGTGTATTTTACACCATGCCCAAATGCCCTTGGTTGTTGATTCAATAGTATCTCCCAGCGCAAAACCTGAATCAGCATTATAAAAAGAACTTTAGTATCTATTTCTTTGTTTGGCATAATGGTAAGAAACAATGCATTTATCATATATTAAATTTATATACATGTATATCAAATTGACGATTTCATGAATTTGTAGGATAAGAAAGGTATGATAAATACGATAAGATCATGCTGCAACTAATTAAGTTGATACAATAAACATACACTTTTAAATTACCTTTGTTTGACTCCGCCAGACGATTCATTAGATATGATTTTCCTGTTCTGTACAAACCTGCGACGGCTACAACAACTATTGGCCAATCTATCTTTGCTATTTGATCAAATACTTTTTCTTCGCTCTTTAAATGAATTTTAGTTTCTTCTCCTATTTCGTTCTTTTCACTTACGGCGCTAATCATGCACATGGGATGTTGGAATATTTCCAAATCATGTGGAGACAACCTGCTGCAAATATTATTACCACTTGCTTTAAATATTTACGTAAACCTATTTCTCCCTGTGTTATGAAATTGACTTGAATTTTGAAATTGTCTGTACATTATATGTTACAGGACATGTAAGAACAAAGGAAATCAATATATACTATCGCTGATGCAGATTAAAAACGTATGAGATCTAAACACCACCTAACACGAATATGATTTATTCAAAGTAATCTAAACGGAATTGGCGAATGGATTAAAACATTTAAAAATAACAGGACATGTTCTCAAATTGTCTTCTAATAATGCATCTATCTATATTTAGACTTACCGGCTTTGACTGACAGACACTTGTGCCATTTTCTCCCGTAATTCGTAGTCGAATTCACTGCCGTAACTGAAATGTTTGAACGTTATAAGACACAGTGGATGCTCGTTTAAATTGAGGCACTGGATTCTTTATTCTTTAAATGTGTTTGTTTAAAGAAAGCGATTAATTTGACAATAATAATAATGATTCGTAAAAGAAATACATTGAGTTAAATTTGATTGCCTTGATTCACGAATGATCTAAGACTGTTCATTCTTAAGGCAACTTTTCGACGACCAAGATATATACATATACAACTTCTGCATCACAATTTTATTTAAAGTTGCAAAATGTTCGAGTTTATGCAAATTAAGAAAAGAGCATAGCTACAAAACCTGGCAGAACCTCTAGATGCATACAGAAAACTATGTATTATTAACTTTTATATAGTTTAGTTTGCTTAATAAATATACATTAACTTCCTTTATCGCCACATCATAAGAGTGTGATAATGTAGCAAGAACGATTTACATAACAATTTTATAATTATTTACTTCACATCAAACGACCTTCCAGGTGATGGGCTTTGTAGAGGGGACTCCTCATCCCACTCTATAGCTGAAGCTAAAAATATATTCAAATAACAATTTGCCAAATGAACTCATTTATAATATAATTAATTTTTAGAAGATTCTCTTGTAGTATTATTTTTCTTTAAATTTGCTTTCAAAGTTGTGATACGAATTTATATATAAAACAACCTTCATAAAAGTTATGAAATATTTTCAGCAAAAAATACTCTGTATAAATTAAATCGTCATTAAAATTAATGTTAAATCATTGTAAATCGATAATTGTCTTTGTTTTCTTATTAGTAGAATGTCTTGAAAATTATTGTTATTAATTAGCGAGTACATAAATATCAGACATCTGAGAAAATATTATAAAATCAGATACATGATACAAATGGCAAAATATACTAAAATAATATAATCATTATCACATAATACAATAAATAGTTTACAAGCTAAAAAGATTGCAAGGTCCATGTTTTCGGAACAAAGGTACAACCTGCTTGTGCTTGCTGGTATTTTCTTCTTGAGCTTTCTGTTTTCTTTCGAGCAGGCTATTTAAAACAATTAGTTGAAATATAATTATATAAAACGTCAAGAAAATGTTACTAGTAGTATAATGTTATTTTTGGAAATTCTTAATTTACAATATCTTATATAAACAACTTCCTTATAAAAATGGATCTATTTCGTAGAAATAGTCTGGCTTCAAAAATTAATGTAACATTTCTGAAAGAGCTTTAAAATTTACTTTTTGATGTAAAACATGTTAAACGTTTCAGTACCTCTGTTGATTTAGCTATACTTTCGTAAAATGCAACTTTTGACCTGTGTGTCATATTTGTCTGTTTATCAGAGAAACCGGCTGATTTTTTGTCCATTCTCAACAATCTGAAAGTAAATATATGATAAGCATGCTGTCCATTATATAAGTAAAACAATAGAGATATATCTAGTAAAATGCAGTTTTGCCCACAATTGATAATCGTTAGTACATATTATCATCAAATCTATAAAGTCTATTATAGATACAATGCCGATCTTAGATTGTGCCATGTGAGGATACTAATCAGTTAGCTAACAGCTCCGTCTACTCAGGGGCCCGTTAAACAATGCCGGTAAGGACTCTTGAGGTCTTCTTCTACCAGATAAGCGGGAATGTTACAATATGAACAGTTAAGTGTTAGTTCGACAAAAAATCAAACCAACCGTCTTTGTTCGCTATTGCATGTGGACATCTACAAATGTGTGTCATGGTTTAAATATTGTTGGGCGGCATGATATCATTTGAAATAGAATCCGATAAAAGATTTAAAAAATATTTTTAAGTTTACGACTTTTTACTGTAACAATAGAAAGATATAAGATATTAAATGATTTTGACGTCAAAAGAAATGTCGTAATAACCTGTTTTTCTGCAAACGTCTGACCCGTACTCAACTTAATTTATAAATCTATGACGAGATTAAAATGACCAAAAACTCAGTCCTAGAGCTATCGTCATGGATAAATAACTCTTCAGTGAGGATCAAACCAACGACAAAAATATTAACGAACATCATTTTAGAACATTTAAGAACTAAGAACTATGATTTTATTTTCAAATATGAAATTACCTTCAAGTGTTGATATCCAAGCTAAAATAATTGATTTATCATCAAATCTATAAAGTCTATAGCCCGAACAAATCATATTAGGATATCATTCAATTCAAATAATGTCAAATTTTGGCAGAAAATAACTCAATGCACAGCACAAAAAAGACGAGGCTTTGATATTGACAAGTACTTACACTTAGTGACTTAAATAACGCATACTTTGAGATAAAGTTAATTTAAAACAAAACGAACAATGCAAACTAAATTATTCTTAATTGTGTGAGACTGAATAAAAAATCTTGGAGTACAACACGAAATTACGTGTTCATTTTATACCAGACAAGGCGTTGCCAAAACATTGCTTCAATATCTACTGCATTTTTAAAGTACTTAAGTTTATAAATCAACAATAACCTTATTGAAAAAGAAAATTATTTTTCAAAATCTGATGCAATAGGTACAAAATAGTCTGTATTCATCTTGAGGTATTAAACTATTCCATTACGTTTGTCCATTGCTCTGTTTATAAATTTGTAATGTAAATTTATTGCTTAAAAGATGTCGGTTTCGTAATTTGTATTAGGAATGAAAGGTTATTTGTATTCGTTGTCCCATATTTCAAAAGAATTTGATTTACTTTAAACACATGGTAAAGGTCGAATAAAGCTTGATATTTATATAAGGTTTGTATTGCTATATTCTAATGCTAATGTTTTCAGATATTTTAAAACGCCATTTCATCAAATTGTCTAGCATCAAGTTTCAAGTACGCTGTATGGTAATCAATACGTATTAGCGGCGACATTTAAATAACATCAAGCGACCCAAATGAGCTCAATCCGACGTTTACCATGTCTATAGAATAAATGAAAATCTTTTGAAATATGAGACAAATAATAAAAATTATATATTCAAACTTTACATCCAAAATAAAAATTGTAAAAATAAGTGTTCGTGGAAAACACACATATACATAAACCCGCACATAAAGTGTACATGCGCACTGTTGCGTTCATGCTGTAATAGTGGTGACTGAAAACAACGAATAGGCAGGAACTCATTTTCCTTTGCTATTGCCATCATTTTGTTCACCGCCTAAATACAATGATTAATGATGGCATTGATTGTGCATTCGATCTTATCAGTACAATAAGGTATATTAACATTTATGATTTACTATAGATTATTAGCTTCACTTTAATAGATTATTAGCTAAAATAGTTTGTGGTATATTAAGAAGAACGCATAGATGCAGAAAAGCAGAAAAAGAGAAAACGTTACCCCTAAATTCTCACTTGTAATGTTCATACATTTAAGTTCATCCGGATCACAACCCTTCTTTATTCAAAAAAAATCCGCCATTTTAATAGAAAAAAATGTGTCACTTTTTGCGCGGAAATAAAATTAATTTTTACCTTTACAAAACAAGCAGTATTTCGCTGTAACAGCTAGATTGTTCAGTTTGTAAAAGTGAAAATGTACCCCCTGGTGTTAATTGTCATAAAATTGAATTATTGGTAAAATAATCTCAAATATGTATTACTAAACGGGAATTTACTTGCCGGACTGCACAACGATTGTAAACATTCAATTATCTCGTGATCGGAGGTAAACTGTCGTCTGCTCTATATTGTCACAGAGCTTGTCACAAGTAATGAATACACCCGAACTTGCCATAAAACATAATTTTTGCACTGAGGAAGAATGCAGTTAATATTTTTGAATAATATGTGCTACGATCAACAATACAAATTAAAGAAGTTTTGATTCAGAGGTTTTATGACTTCTTTCAAAGGCAACATATTCTCTCGCCCTGGGATTTCTGCAGTTCTATTTACCTACACAATTCCATGTTGATACCTTTTATACTTTTCAAATTACGTCCTGAACAAAGTTCCAAGTATAAAAAATACACAGGAAAGCAACTTTAAAAGACGCAAGGGATGGCTTCGGTTTTTATGTATTACACGTTTGCTCAGTGCGATCTGTTAATTATCTTTTATTGTTCTCAGTTATGTCCAGGATGAAATCCAAAATTAACAAATGGTAATTGCTCTAAAATAAGGAAGCGGAAGGCTACTGTTCTCAACTGCATTTCTTCTCAGTGAAATCTATCTACCTTCAAAGTTTTTTAGCTGTTACCTTTAGCAATTCTTAAGTTATGTTCCGGTCAATGTTTAAAGTGTTAAAAAAGAACAAAGGGCAATTACTTCAAAAGTAGGGTTACAGTTATTATGAACTGCAATTCTCCTTAATGAGATCTATTACCTACAAAGTCTTAAGTTGATACTTTTACATTAATTTTGTCAAATCATGTCTCGGACAAAATTTAAATCAACAATGGCAATAAGTTATTTACTTCAAAAGAGGTAACTTGAAACTTGAATATTTGATTAAACGCCTATTTCTACGTATAACACATATTCAATGGCGTTGTACAATATCTAAAAGCCATTGAGAAAAGTAAATTAAAGTAACATCATTATATAATGACATACTTGATAAAAAGAATAAGAACGGTTTCGTTGAACAACATACATATACACATACATATGCAGACACACATATACAAATATCACACATATACATACACACAAATATCTCTCTCTATCTTTCGGTTTCTATAAGAAAAATATTTAAAGTTTTCCTCCACCAGTAAAGCTGGAACGTCGCCAAATCATTTAACAGAAGCAAGACCTTTTTAGATAGAAGGTTTAGTGACGATTTCATGAATTTGTAGGATAAGAAAGGTATGATAAATACGATAAGATCATGCTGCAACTAATTAAGTTGATACAATAAACATACACTTTTAAATTACCTTTGTTCGACTCCGCCAGACGATTCATTAGATATGATTTCCCTGTTCTGTACAAACCTGCGACGGCTACAACAACTATTGGCCAATCTATCTTTGCTATTTGATCAAATACTTTTTCTTCGCTCTTTAAATGAATTTTAGTTTCTTCTCCTATTTTGTTCTTTTCACTTACGGCGCTTATCATGCACATGGGATGTTGGAATATTTCCAAATCATGTGGAGACAACCTGCTGCAAATATTATTACCACTTGCTTTAAATATTTACGTAAACCTATTTCTCCCTGTGTTATGAAACTGACTGGAATTTTGAAATTGTCTCTACATTATATGTTACAGGACATGTAAGAACAAAGGAAATCAATATAATTTTTATACTATCGCTGATGCAGATTAAAAACGTATGAGATCTAAACACCACCTAACACGAATATGATTTATTCAAAGTAATCTTAACGGAATTGGCGAATGGATTAAAACATTTAAAAACAACTGCACATGTTCTAAATTGTCTTCTAATAATACATCTATCTATATTTAGACTTACCGGCTTTGACTGACAGACACTTGTGCCATTCTCTCCCGTAATTCGTAGTCGAATTCACTGCCGTAACTGAAATGTTGAACGTAATAAGACACAGTGGATGCTTGTTTAAATTGAGGCACTGGATTCTTTATTCTTTAAATCGGTTTGTTTTAAGAAAGCGTTTGATTTGACAATAATAATAATGATTCGTAAAAGAAATACATTGAGTTAAATTTGATTGCCTTGATTCACGAATGATCTTAGACTGTTCATTCTTAAGGCAACTTTTCCACGACCAAGATATATACATATACAACTACTGCATCACAATTTTATTTAAAGTTGCAAAATGTCCGAGTTTATGCAAATTAAGAAAAGAGCATAGCTACAAAACCTGGCAGAACCTCTAGAATGTTCTAATGCATACAGAAAACTATATATTATTAACTTTTATATAGTTTAGTTTGCTAAATAAATACATTAACTTCCTTTATCGCCATATCATAAGAGTGTGATAATGTAGCAAGAACGATTTACATAACAATTTTATAATTATTTACTTCAAATCAAACGACCTTCCAGGTAATGGGCTTTGTAGAGGGGACTCCTCATCCCACTCTATAGCTGAAGCTAAAAATATATTCAAATAACAATTTGCCAAATGAACTTAATATAAATTAATTTTTAGAAGATTCTTTTGTAGTATTTTTTTTTTAATTTGCTTTCAAAGTTGTGATACGAACTTTATATATAAAACAACCTTCATAAAAGTTATGAAATATTTTCAGCAAAAAATACTCTGTATAAATTAAATCGTCATTAAAATTAATGTTAAATCGATAATTGTATCGGTTTTCTTATTAGTAGAATGTTTTGAAAATTATTGTTATTGTTTAGCGAGTACATAAATATCAGACATTTGAGAAAATATTATAAAATCAGATACATGATACAAATGGCAAAATATACTAAAGTAATATAATCATTATCACATAATACAATAAATAGTTTACAAGCTAAAAAGATTGCAAGGTCCATGTTTGCGGAACATAGGTACAACCTGCATGTGCTTGCTGATATTTTCTTCTGGGACTTTCTGTTTTCTTTCGAGCAGGCTATTTAAAACAATAGTTGAAATATAATTATATAAAACGTCAAGAAAATGTTTATGGTAGTATAATGTTATTTTTGGAAATTCTTAATTTACAATATCTTATATAAATAACTTCCTTATAAAAATAGATCTATTTCGTAGAAATAGTCTGACTTCAAAAAATAATGTAACATTTCAGAAAGAGCTTTAAAATTTACTTTTGGATGTAAAACATGTTAAACGTTTCAGTACCTCTGTTGATTTAGCTATGCTTTCGTAAAATGCAACTTTTGACCTGTGTGTCATATTTGTTTGTTTATCAGAGAAACCGGCTGATTTTTTGTCCATTCTCAACAATCTGAAAGTAAATATATGATAAGCATGCTGTCCATTATATAAGTAAAACAATAGAGATATATCTTGTAAAATGCAGTTTTGCCCACAATTGATAATCGTTAGTACATTTTATCATCAAATCTATAAAGTCTATTATGAATACAATGCCGATCTTAGATTGTGCCATGTGAGGATACTAATCAGTAAGCTAACAGCTCCGTCTACTCAGGTGCCCGTTAAACAATGCCGGTAGGGACTCTTTAGGTCTTCTTCTACCAGGTAGGCGGGAAAGTTACAATATGAACAGTTTAGTGTTAGTTCGACAAAAAATCAAACCAACCGTCTTTGTTCGCTATTGCATGTGGACATCTACAAATGTGTATCATGGTTTAAATATTGTTGGGTGACATGATATCAGTTGAAATAGAATTCGATAAAAGATTTAAAAAATATGTTTAAGTTTACAACTTTTTACTATAACAATAGAAAGATGTAAGATATTAAAATGATTTTGACGTCAAAAGAAATGTCGTTATAACCTGTTTTTCTGCAAGCGTCTGACCCGTACTCAACTTAATTTTTAAATCTATGACGAGATTAAAATGACCAAAAACTCAGTCCTAGAGCTATCGTCATGGATAAATAACTCTTCAGTGAGGATCAAACCAACGACAAAAATATTAACGAACATCATTTTAGAACATTTAAGAACTAAGAACTATGATTTTATTTTCAAATATGAAATTACCTTCAAGTGTTGATATCCAAGCTAAAATAATTGATTTATCATCAAATCTATAAAGTCTATAGCCCGAACAAATCATATTAGGATATCATTCAATTCAAATAATGTCAAATTTTGGCAGAAAATAACTCAATGCACAGCACAAAAAAGACGAGGCTTTGATATTGACAAGTACTTACACTTAGTGACTTAAATAACGCATACTTTGAGATAAAGTTAATTTAAAACAAAACGAACAATGCAAACTAAATTATTCTTAATTGTGTGAGACTGAATAAAAAATCTTGGAGTACAACACGAAATTACGTGTTCATTTTATACCAGACAAGGCGTTGCCAAAACATTGCTTCAATATCTACTGCATTTTTAAAGTACTTAAGTTTATAAATCAACAATAACCTTATTGAAAAAGAAAATTATTTTTCAAAATCTGATGCAATAGGTACAAAATAGTCTTTATTTATCTTGAGGTATTAAATTATACCATTACGTTTGTCCATTGCTCTGTTTATAAATTTGTAATGTAAATTTATTGCTTAAAAGATGTCGGTTTCGTAATTTGTATTAAGAATGAAAGGTAATTTGTATTCGTTGTCCCATATTTCAAAAGAATTTGATTTACTTTAAACACATGGTAAAGGTCGAATATAGCTTGATATTTATATAAGGTTTGTATTGCTATATTCTAATGCTAATGTTTTCAGATATTTTAAAACGCCATTTCATCAAATTGTCGAGTATCAAGTTTCAAGTATGGTAATCAATACGTATTAGCGGCGACATTTAAATAACATCAAGCGACCCAAATGAGCTCAATCCGACGTTTACCATGTCTATAGAATAAATGAAAATCTTTTGAAATATGGGACAAATAATAAAAATTATATATTCAAACTTTACATCCAAAATAAAAATTGTAAAAATAAGTGTTCGTGGAAAACACACATATACATAAACCCGCACATAAAGTGTACATGCGCACTGTTGCGTTCATGCTGTAATAGTGGTGACTGAAAACAACGAATAGGCAGGAACTCATTTTCCTTTGCTATTGCCATCATTTTGTTCACCGCCTAAATACAATGATTAATGATGGCATTGATTGTGCATTCGATCTTATCAGTACAATAAGGTATATTAACATTTATGATTTACTATAGATTATTAGCTTCACTTTAATAGATTATTAGCTAAAATAGTTTGTGGTATATTAAGAAGAACGCATAGATGCAGAAAAGCAGAAAAAGAGAAAACGTTACCCCTAAATTCTCACTTGTAATGTTCATACATTTAAGTTCATCCGGATCACAACCCTTCTTTATTCAAAAAAAATCCGCCATTTTAATAGAAAAAAATGTGTCACTTTTTGCGCGGAAATAAAATTAATTTTTACCTTTACAAAACAAGCAGTATTTCGCTGTAACAGCTAGATTGTTCAGTTTGTAAAAGTGAAAATGTACCCCCTGGTGTTAATTGTCATAAAATTGAATTATTGGTAAAATAATCTCAAATATGTATTACTAAACGGGAATTTACTTGCCGGACTGCACAACGATTGTAAACATTCAATTATCTCGTGATCGGAGGTAAACTGTCGTCTGCTCTATATTGTCACAGTGCTTGTCACAAGTGATGAATACCCCCGACAAGTGCTTGCCAGAAAACATAATTTTTGCACTGAGGGAGAATGCAGTAGTTTCTAGATTTTTCAAATATTTTTGAATTATATGTGCTACAATCAACAATACAAATTAAAGTAGTTTTGATTCAGAGTTTTTATGACATCTTTCAAAGGCAACATATTCTCTCGCCCTGGGATTTCTGCAGTTCTTTTTACCTACACAATTTCATGTTGATACCTTTTATAGTTTTCAAATAACCTCCTGAACAAAGTTCCAAGTGTAAAAAATACACAGGTAAGCAACTTCAAAAGTTCGCAAGGGAGGGCTACGGTTTTTATGTATTTACACTTTTGCTCAGTGCGATCTGTTATCTTTTATAGCTCTCAAGTTATGTCCAGGATGAAATCCAAACTTAACAAATGGTAATTGCTCTAAAATAAGGAAGCGGAAGGCTACTGTTCTCAACTGCATTTCTACTCAGTGAAATCTATCTACCTTCAAAGTTTTTTAGTTGTTACCTTTAACAATTCTTAAGTTATGTTCCGGTCAATGTTTAAAGTGTAAAAAAAGAACAAAGGGCAATTACTCCAAAAGTAGGGTATCAGTTATAATGAACTGCAATTCTCCTTCATGAGATCTATTACCTACAAAGTCTCATGTTGATACTTTTACATTAATTTTGTCAAATCATGTCTCGGACAAAATTTAAATCAACGATGGCAATAAGTTATTTACTTCAAAATTGGTATTTGAAACTTAAATATTTGATTAAACGCCTATTTCTACGTATAAAACATATTCAATGGCGTTGTTCAATATCTAAAATACATTTAAAAAAGTAAATTAAAATACACATCATTATATAATGACATAATTGATAAAAAGAATAAGAACGATTTCGTTGAACAACATACATATACACATACATATGCACACACACATATACAAATATCACACATATACATACACACAAATATCTCTCTCTATCTTTCGGTTTCTATAAGAAAAATATTTAAAGTTTTCCTCCACCAGTAAAGCTGGAACGTCGCCAAATCATTTAACAGAAGCAAGACCTTTTTAGATAGAAGGTTTAGTACAATAGGTCCAAAATGATGGAATAAACTTCTCAGAGACCTTAAGAAAAGCAAATATGTAGAAATTTTCCACAAACAATTGAAAACTTATTTTTTTAAGGACTTTTCCTCCCTATTTTTAGCACGGAATTCATGGTTAGATATAAACTGTGATGTTGAAAAAACTGTAGAATATTGAAATGTGATTAGAAAGTTACTGTAGAACCACCGACGTTCCGTAAGCTAGCTGGATAGCTCCCTCACATGAAAGTATCCAAAGTCCCTGTCGGGATTCGAACCTACAGCGGTGCGGGGCAAGTGGTTTGGAGTCAACGACCTTAACCACTCGGTCACAGACGACCCATAAGTACGTTGGTACATTTCCTACAGAATAATTATACATATACACTAGGATCTTGAAAATTATACGAGCTTTAATGAGCAGCCAGTGTAAATCGAAAAGTGCTTGCTTCGAACTATCAAGTTGTAATCTATTTAATACACGCTTAGCACACATATTTTGGATACGTTGAGGTTTAGATAAATAAGTTTGCGAAATACCGTTCAATATGACGTTACAGTAGTCCAAGTGAGATATAACAAGAGATAAAACAAGTGTTTCAGTGGCATCAGAAGACAAATACTGCCGAACGCTTGATCTTAAATATCATATCATCGAATGTCCCTTTGAATTGGAAGTAATGGTTATGGTTCTTCTTCACTTCACTTCTATCCCATGTGATTGATTTACCTTCAAAGGTTTGAATTTACACCTTTTATAGATCTCAAGTTATGTCCCGGACAACGTTCAAATTGTAAAAATGAACAAAGGGTAATAATTCAAAAAATTTGGATTGGAGGATTACGGTTCTTATTCACGTCACTCCTTTTCAGTGAGATATATCTACCTACAAACTTTTTATATTTCTCACGTAATGTCTCGAACAAAGTTTAGGGGTAAAATTGAACAAATTGCAGTAACTCTAAATAAGGCAAAGTAACGGTTCGTTTGCACTGTAAATATACCCATTATGATCTATCTACCTACAAAGCTTTCTGTTGATATCTCGTACAATTTCAGAGTTATGCCCCTAAGAACTCTTCTCCGACCGACCGACCAACCGACTCCAGTATACTAATTAAAACTTCAATTATCGAGGGTATAATACAAGTAATGCCGTAATCTGTAGTAACGGCCCGTAATACTGTCCCACTACCATTCGCGGACAAGAAGATCATATTTTGCTAACTTATAATGCATGATTATTTCACACTTTTGGCGTCTCTTATATGTTCATAAACAATAAAAAGACATTTTTGAATACATTAAGGGGCGTATGTAGACTTACATTGCACAATTTCATTGCACTACCTCAATTGGTTTATTTTGAAACTTAAAAAAGGAATATAATGTTTGTGACAACCTTTCGACAAAAATTCAAACCTACCGTCTTATCTGATGATATTTTAAAGATTCGCTATTGCATGTATACATTAACAAATATTTGTCATGGTTAAGATATTGTTGGGCGGCATTGTATTTATTAATTGAAATAGAATCCGATTTAAGATTCAAAAATATGTTTAAGTTTACGATCATTCTTAACTGCGACAAAAGAAGGAATCAAGATATTAGATGATTTTGACGTAATAAAAATGACGTATAAACTTTTTTTAAGTGTCTGACCCGTAACATAATTTTAAAATCTATAACGAGAGTAAAATGACCAAAAACTCACTGTCCTAGGTCAATTGTCATGGAGAAATAACGCATCGGTGAGGATCAAACAAGCTACAAAAATAATGAAGAACCTCATTTTTAGAACAATTAAGAATTAAGAAAAAAAATCAAATATAAAATTACCTTCAAATTTTATATCCAAGCTTTGATTTATTTTACAACTTAACCCGAACAAATCATATAAGGATATCATTCAAATCAAATCATGTTCAATTGTGGCAGAAAATAACTCAATGCACAGCCAAAAAGACACGAAGCTTTGATATTGACAAGTACTTACACTTAGTGACTTTAATAACGCATACTTTAAAACAAAGTTAATTTAAAAAGAACTAACAATGCAAACTAGATTATTTTAGACGCTTTATTGAGTGAGACTAAATAAAAAATATTGGAGCACCCCACGAAATAACATCTTCGGTATATTCTGCGCTGCTAGAACATTGCTTCAATTTCTACTGCATTTTTAAAGTACTTAACTTAACAAATCAGACAAGAACCTTATTAAAAAGAAACTTATTTTTCGAAATCTGATGCAATAGGTACACCCTAGTCGTTATTAATCTTGAGGTATTAAATTATACCATTACGTTTTTCTATTGCCCCGTTTATAAATTTGTATTGAAAATTTATTGCTTAAAAGATGTCGGTTTCGTACTATGTATTAGGAATGACAGGCAATTTCTATTCTTTGTCCCATAATTCAAAAGAATTTGATTTATTTTATACACATGGTAAAGGTCGGATACAGCTTAATATTTAAATAAAGGTTTGTATTGCTATATTCTAATGCTAATGTTTCTAGATATTTTAAAACGCCATTTCATCGAATTGTTAGGCTTCAAGTTTGAAATACACTGTAGGATAATCAATACGTATTTGCGGCGACAATGAAATAATATTAAGCGAACCAAAAGAGCTATATCCGACGTTTACCATATGTATAAAATACATCAAATTCTTTTGAAATATGGGACAAAGAATAAAATTATATATTTATTCAAACTTCAAAAATAAAAATCATAATAAGTGTTCGTGGAACAAAAACTTAAACATACACATGTACATATAGTGTGCATGCGCACTGTTGTGTTATTACTGTTATGGTGGCGGCTGAATACAGCGAATAAGCAGAATGTTACTCATTTTCCTTCGTCATTGCTATTTTGTTTATTGCTCACCGTCCCAATACAATGATAGCATTGATTGTACATTCGATCTTATCAGTACAATAAGGTATCTTTACATTTATAATTTACTATAGATTAATAGCTTCACTTTATTAGATTATAAGCTAAACTACTTTGTCTTATATTAAGAATAACGCATAGAAGCAGAAAAGCAGAAAAGAGAAAGACTTTACCCCCAAATTCTCACTTGTAATGTTCACACATTTACGTTTATCCAGATCACAACCCTTCTTTATTCAAAACAAATTCGCCATTGTGTTGCTTTCTGTGTGCAAATTAGATGACATTTTACCTTTTCAAAACAAGCAGTATTTCGCTGTAACAACTGGATAGTTCTGTTGGAAAAAAGGGTATTTGGGTACCGTTGTGTATCTCCTGGTGTTAATTATAATAATATTAAATTATTGGTAAAAGAAACTCATATATATGAAAGGGATTTAACTTGCCGGACTGCACAACGATTGTAAACATTAATTAGCTCACGATCGGAGGTTAAATGTCGTCTGCTCTATACTGTCACAGCGCTTGTCACAAAAGATGAATACACCGACAAGTGCATCCAGAAAACATAGTTGTGCACTTAGGGATAGTTTGGATTCATAGTTTATAACTTCTTTTAAAGACAATACATTCTTTCACCCTAAAAATTATAGTTACTGACAAAGTTTCATGTTGATACCTTTTATACTTTTCAAGTTATGTCCCTATCAAAGTTCAAAGAGTAAAAAAAGAAGAAAGGGCAATATATTCAAAAGAATGGTAAGGGATATTATGCACTGTACTATTTATACGTTTGATATTTCTCAAGTTATGTCCCGGACGCTCGATATACAAAAATGGATGGACGAAGAAAGCTATTTTAGACCGTTCGACCTACTGTCGTTTCAAAAATGTTTCCATATATTAGAAACGTGTGCTGATTTCGAAAGACAATCCGTCAACTGGATTAAACTAAATCTGTAAATATGGTCAAGAATTTGTCAACGGTGTCATTGTACTTTAAGAAATCCACATGATTCTTACTGAAATTGCCTAATGATAAAGAAAAGGGACTAGCCTGAGGTTTTTTACATGTAGAGACTGAACATACTTTTTTAAAGATTGTTTAAATAGCTGGAGGTATTGACCAAACCCATATGTACAATATTAAAGATCATTCGCTCACTCCTTAACTAGAATTACTAGAATTGAGCAAATTGGTCCAAACATGAAAAAGAGAAAACGGAATTCTTAAAGAACGCCCAAACCGAGACAATTGAAAATGTTGCAGACTCTATTTGATTGAGCCTCATCATGAACTGTACTCGACAACATATATTCTTGCAAAGTTATAAATGCTCAAGTAGATTAATGAAAAAAAATCTAATGTTATGATTAAGCCTATTGGACATCAGGTGAGGTTCCTTTCATATTTAATAATATTTTCATGCACGAGTCCATGCATTGTGTGTATACAAACGGACGATTGTGTGTTGAAAATACAGAAATAGATTAAATGAAATATACTTTATAAGAAATAATATAGCGTATATTTTCCTCTTTTTGTTAGGTTATGATGATAAGTGGGGTATCTGAATAATTATTATGATATATCAAACATTTTATGACAATTCATTTCTAGTCTACACACCATAATAAATGTGATACAATCAGCATTATTTGAAAACACTATCGATCTTGCTCTCATGCAAACAGTTTGTTAACGATGATAGGGTCTCTCTTAACAATCAAGATTATTTTCTTAGTATATTGATATTTTGACATTTGACATTAAAAAAGAATCGATTGAAACAATAGACTAATATCTTGTTACTCGTGCCAGAGACTTAACTCTGCAACGAGTTTAAAATGTACTATTGGCTTAATTGGATTAATACAATTGAAAAGATTAAGTGGAACACTTTTCGGGATGCTTATTCTTTTTGTCTATCACTTTGTTTCTATTTTATTCATATGTATCTTCAGAAAAAACAAATTTAACAAACTTACCTATATGATTTCCTTCTGATCTATGTATTACCCAATGCAATACAAAACTAAACCTTGTCTATACTTATAAGCATTAGTTATCCAAACCACTTATCAAAAACTGATTTTTAAAACAAAACTGAAATACATGATAATTGTTCTTTTACAAATTATGATCACTGAGACAACAAGACCGTGAAATAAAATGTAACATCTTGATACTGGTTTGTTTAAGACCTTTATCTGACTTAAATGACTACTTTTAACAGAAAACAATTTAAAATATGACTAAAATTGTGAAATCAAAGTTTGGAAATGTTTTGCATAGCAAACATATAGTTCAGGACACCGTCTTGCAAAGCCCAATAGGATTTTTTATTACAAAATGAATGGTTTGTCATAGAAACCTAACCAGTGCATCTCCAGGATAAACAATGATGGTGATTATGTATGTATGCCAAAAATGAAGAAAACATATAGTTACAAAACAGGTAATCAAAATGCACCTAGTCAAATAAAGATAAGTTTATTGCATTCAAAGAAAGTTATCCAAATTTTCAAATAAATTCAACATTACTTTTTGATATTTTGGACGTCAGTAGCGACGAAAAGTTCAGCTAAAATTTTATGAAACATAATCTTTATATATTTTTTATAATTGTATCTACGACTAACTTATTATAATTATGTTATATCTCAGATTCAAGAGCGATACCTAGTCCGAAAATAGCCTAATGACATTACTCTTTTCATTGATTATTCTTAACCCAGCTATAAAAGAATGGCAATGCCTTGTCTAAATACTGCTTTGACATTAACAATATTTTCTTGTAAATTAGTTGTCAGAAATGTCTAGCAAGTGTCTATGTTTTTGCAATGTTTAAATACATTCGATGCTCATTTCTTTTAAATTCTAGTAATTATATTACATTTTCATAACACCCTCCAAAAATGTCAATGGTTCTTTGAATTTTGCAATGTCGACACAGTCCAGAAATCTCGAAAGGCTAGCAGAAATTCTTCACTTTCACCATTATCCAATAACTGTTTTAATTCAAACAATCCGCATACTTTTTCAAGGCTTGAAATAGACACGTGTAGGCAGTGGACATATTCATAAAAAAATACAAACACTGAAGAAATTCATATAATTTCTTCACTACAACCACTTAAACTACCTAAATCCCTTAAAGAAATATAAGTGAAAACAACTTGTTTTTAATTGATTCAAATTGTTGAAAATATTACAAGATATATAGAATAATGCAAACAATGCTGATCAACTCACTTTTAGAAATAATATCTGGAATGAAAACAAAGACTGTGCATAATTCATTTCCAGAACTACTTTGTCATTTTAAGCCATAAATTATGTAATAATTTACTTTGAATGATTTAAAGATATTGTTTATGTAATTATCAAGCTTTGACTCGTTTACAACGGTTTCTGTTTATGATCGATAAAAGGAAATGTTTTACTCATTTTGAATGGTTCGCAGAAAAGCATTAATGAGCAAATAAATAAAAACATGTCAACTATTATAGTGTTACACTTTTCAATAAGGTTTAGAAAATTCGGGTTGATGATGATTATAGAAACGCAATAAATAATTTATTTTACTGACGTCCAATAAAGAAGACGTCAAGTAATACATCAAAATTGGTAATATGCAAGATATCTGCATTTGTATATTTTACCTGTAGTCTACTGATTTCCATGTTCATGTCCTACCTTATACAACGTCGACAATTGGTTAATTTAACATATTTCCCTAGAATATATAATAAAATAGTCATGTTTTCAAATATATTTTGTATGGTACATTTTAAATTTTCTTAAACTACGGGAGACAACAACTGTGTTATGCCGTTATTCTGTAACTTTTTCAATTACTCTTCTTTGTAAAATTCGTTTCGTGAAAACACTTATACAGTGTATCTTCATAATCATGATTGCAATTGTAGCCATATTGCCTTACTTTATTTGACCTTGTATGTGTTAAGTTGTTTGCTTCGTTTAGTATTCATTTACCCTGAAGATTGGATTTCAAATATGTTGACATATTTCAAATTAAAACACGCCATGGGTAAGGATGAAAATATTTGACGACAAAATGTTTTAATTTTTTATTATTATAATTCATATAGAAATCCAATGTATTGTAACAAGTTACTAAAAAGTCACTTTTTCCTACTTTTATAAATCCTATAAGTTAAGGCATATATTATTATTTACCGTCAGTCTATGATTTCGTGTAGCTTAAATCGATAGAAGAAAATAAAAAATACTCGGCAAAAATGTTAATCATAAGGAGACGTTGTGCATAAAGTCCGCTCTGTTATTTTGAAATGTTAGAAGGATTTTGTTCAGACAATTTACTTTCAAAGCAAATGTGCAGAACTTAGGTTTGATCTCCCTAAGATTAAAATTGGCCCCGCCCTGGGGGTCACCTTATTTATATAGACTTATATAGGAAAGCACTTTTTAGTCATATAAATGTAAAACAACAATGCCCAGAGCTTATAATTTTGGCATGTAGCATTCCCTTTTGGAAATCTAAAAAGATATTTATTATGCCCCTTTGATCACAGAAAACACTAGAGTCGTATTGTGTGAAACTAAAATGCCACGAAATGAGATATTTTTCATGTAAGTTGACTTTGCTTTTTGGACATCTACAAAACTAAAATTGTTCATTCCCCTTTGTTAAATGTTAAGGATCACTTTTTAAAAAGAGCCTTAAACAAATGCATTTAATTTTATGTGTGTGTAAAACTACGGTGTACAGAGTCAATATATTTGGCATGAGACATAGTCTTTAGGATTTTCCACATAATTGATATTATCATTGACCCGTTGGTCAATATTTGCCCCACCACAGAGGTCGCTTTGTTTTTGTAGGGAACACCTTTAGGTCTTATTGTGTGATGCTAAAACGACCAGTATTGAGATATTCAGCATGTAGCATGACCTTATAGATAACAAATAAACTGATATTAATTATTAATTTGAGTCAAAGTTGGTCGTCCATAAAGTGACTTAGACTTATATATAAGAGAACTCATGTACATCGTATTGTGCGATCCATATTGATTTGTTTAAAGGACAAGTAAGAAGAAGTTGGTAAGGTCTAAAATTACTAATCAATTCTACTTTTTGTTTGTCAATTTTTCACTATTAAATGTATCATTTCTATCCAAAGTATAATAAAGAAATGTTGTTTTTTTTCATTTTACCTAGTATGTTAAAACAATTTTGCTGTTTCATTTTTATACATATTCCCCACTTATAATAATTTGCAATTCTGTCTTCGCCTGCTAAAACAGAATGTTAACTTTTATACTTTTCAACTTAAGTATATTTTATACGCGAAAAAGCAATCTTTGTTTATAACAACTAAATTCGCTGGTGCTCATAGTCACTTTGGGATGATCATACATAGTGAACTTAAGTTTATACAGATCTTGCTTATATAACGAAAACGCGAAAATAAGACAATGCCACTATTAGTATTTAACCGTCTACGATGTAGGAGTACATTGCTATTTGTATATTTTTCTGTTTTTCATGTTGTACTGTATATGATAAAGCAATTAAAGAATTTAAGTCGGTCAGACATTTATTTGCATTATCGTTATATATTGGTATTCCAAACTGTATGTATTACAACTTCATAATCGGTAACTAAGGGAGTAAAACAAATTTATGTATATTTTAAAATGCTATTGTTATTGTTATCAGTATATACATTTCTTAAATCAAAACAAAATCATCATCAAACAAAACATCTGCAGTTGTTGTACTTTGAAAAAGTGCTTTTTGACTGCACCTATTTGGTATGATATATTATTAAAAAGCATTTACATCGTCAACATGGGATCGGTTGTGTGTACACAGATTGCGCATGCGCGAGAAAATTCTAATTCCGGTCGATTTTTCATAGAAACGGACTGAGTCGTAAAAATGTCTATATAAAAAAACAATGTAATGAAATATATAAACATGTCAACTGTTTTGACGAAATATAACGAACATTAACTCTCGGAGGACTTTTGCAAACTTAGTACCCAAAGATGGATTGCCACCTTGTATGTCAGTACTATTGCTTTAAACAAACTATTATTTCGTTCATGAACGAAAGTTCATGAGACTCTTTGAGAAATATTGGGCTATTCCTTTTTTGGAAATGAAAGTCGTAAAGACACTATCACAGTTATTTTATTAAACCATTTCTTTAATTAGGTTCGTCTTGTTTACGTTACTGTGACGTTTGAAGGCGCATCGACCATTTTGTACCAAAACAAAATACAATTAGCTTAAAAAAACTTTGTTCGGATGTGGAACACAAAATTTCCGGAATATATCATTATAATTTTGAATTTTTTATCACGTGTTTAGATACAAACATTTTTAAATGATGTTGGAAGCACATAAAGATTGATTTATTTACTTTGAAATTGTAATAATGTTGCATTTTTATTGTTAATAATTTGTTGTCAAAATATTGAAAAAGTTTAAGAAGATACGCAATTATTTTCTAGACTTATATTTATTACTTCCCTTTTATAATTTTGATATCTATTGCGTTTTTAAAGTGCTTCAGTGTACAATTCCGTCGATCAATTTATTAAACTTGAAAAAAATGAAACTACGACCTTGAATTCTGATCAAATATTTACGCAGAACTTTAGTCTTTGTTAAGATGTTGGGGAAATTCCATAATCTATTAACAAATTCATTTCTGCTCGAAGCACTGTTCATTTTCAATTTCATTATAATTTCAATGTAAAATTATATTAGAAAAATACCCTTGCTTAAAGGCCCATCATGCACCATTTTTTTATTATGTCATGTTATTTATTACGGTAGTCAATTTTAATTGCTCGTATGTTTACATTTTGCTACTCTTATAAATTGTAACAAATTTGCTATTTTAAGTAGCATCTGGCAAAAAATGTACCGTCTTTTTTATACCTTAGCTCTCTAATTTGTAAAATTAACCTGAAAAAGGGTATATAGTACCAGAAAGCGTGGTTGTAATATATACATAAACCGACCTGGTGTTGTGATGTGTTGTTCTTTCCTTCCAATCTTTTAATTTATTGTTTACTCTTATTTATGGCAAATAATTTCACATTCAGCGGTACATTTTTAAAATGACAAGCAACTAACAAGCTCTAAAACAATTATTAAACATTTGTTAATACCATATTATCCATTTCGAAATTAAACGAAATTTTCGGAGGCAATATGTGCCTTAAAACATTTACTAACGATGTTAGTTTACATATACTTTGCAAACATTGCTTATGAGATTTGTTTTCAATAATACTACGGCTGTAATATGTAATAAGTTGTTTATTTATATTTTTAAATGTATGCCAAATTTATTTACATAAAGCTACATAACTCATCATCGGTCGTTATTGTTATGCGAATAATTTATTAAAATGTGAATATATATCATCTAATAATAATCTACTCTATATAATCTCCGATGGCAATTATTTTATAATTAAATGACACCATCATCTCTATAGCCAACATTTCAAGTCATTAAGCAATAAAATAATGAGCTTAACACGTGGCGAAAATAAAGTCCTTGAAAAGACGTCAATGAAAAGATATCAATTTTCAACATAGCTTTTCATAAACAAGATGTTTTTATATTGGAAAACAAACTGAAAGTATATATTGACTGTGATATATTTCTTGTTGCATTTCTCGTTACAAATGAGTTAAGAATCTAATTAAAATTTGCATATTGTATTTTACATCATAGATATTGCAAACGCATGCACTAGATTTATTATCAAAAGAAAATACTTCATTGAAAGTCCTTTCATTCTGCAAAACTATCATGTGTATAAAAATATGTGTTTACGGTTTGTAAATTAAAGGTCCTGAAAAGTGCATTCTATCAAAGCACCAAGAACAAAAAGAACGAATGGCTTGAAATAAAAGTACAGTTTTATTACAGCAATTTATGATTGACAAAGGAAAGAACAATATCCTGCAAAAATTACGTAACACGTTACTACAGCTAATATATGTCAGAACAATTACGTTGTTCTTGTTTGTTAGGACTTGTCTTTATTTTAATCAATACCTGCTCATAACATTAAATAATTTTGAATATCAAGATAATAAGAGATAATACTATATGAATACTAGTTTTCAGAAATCATTCCCGTATGTCTAATGCATGTCACCCAATTCACGCTGCAACCTGTTATAACACATAAAACATACATGTACATATAAATTCATGGTTAGAGCTGCGCGTATTCATAAGACGTTAACAAAGCATTTTATTATCATTTGAAAGAATGTCATTTTAATAGCTGTCGTACAAACAACCTTTTGAATTGCGATATATATGACTTAAAAAGTAGCATAAATAACTTAAATGCAATCAGTCGCTTCTACCGGCCTTCATATATTGATCCGCTTTTGCACTTTTCGTGCGTTTTCAAAAAGAGATTTCTCAAATGTAAAATATCGTATTTCTTTATTCATACACATGTTTTCTTCCCATTATAGAAAAGATAGCGGCGTAAAATAATCTTAGTATCGTCTGTTGCGGATCTTAAGTTATAAAAGTCGTTGCGTGATTTTTGTATGGCATAATTACTCTTTACCACAAACAATCTTCTACAGTACTGCACTTTAGCTTGAAAAAAAAATCATTAAAAAAAACATTTACAATCCAACTATAATGATTGTAACACAAACGCTTGGATTTTGTCAAATGATAGAAAAACAAACAGAAAACTAGAGAATGACTTTACTCTTATATCCAGTAATTTCAGTTTTTGTGCAGATATATTGTATTAAACGTTAAAATTTGATAAAGTTACTAGCGTTTTGCCCTGGCATAAAAGAAAATCGGAAAATATCCATGTAAAATTTCGCTGCTTTCACTGATGTGCATATATCTTTATTAGTAACATCCCCTAAAGCACGAATAAATCTGAAACATTTGTTGTTTTTTTTAATTATTTTTGATATACAAATTATGTAAGCATAAGTCGAATCACGTTTTTATAATTGAACAATCAGTAGATTACATTCGAGGAAGTCTCTTTAGATTTCACAATGTATAAAGGCCTATCACAGTGGCTTTGTTCAGCTTGACTGTATTCCTTGCGGCTAGAAATGTTCTTGGTTTCCCGATAAGAACTACTTAAAGGCAAATCATCGTGGGTGTTGTCAGCGTTCTGTATTTCCTGAGGCTAGAACTGAGCTGTGTTTTCCTTTAAGAACTACTAAAAAGGCCTATCATCTTAGGTTTGATCAGCTTGTCAGTATTTCCTAAGGCTAGAACCGAACTTTGTTGTCCAGTAAGAACTACACAAATAGGCTTAATATCGTTGATTTGGTCAGGTTTTACTGAGGCTAGAAAGGCTCCAAAGTGAAAGTAGGCCAAAATTAACATATCAAAAAAGATTGAATTTGCTGCAAAAAATAGCATTTGTCTGCACTAAAACAGACACTAAATTGGATTTTGCCATTCATGAAATGTGTATAAAACTTGACAACAGATTGAACTTGGTCTTCAGAAATGTAGCACATTCAAGGTAAATATTCTTATTGTTATCGTTTTCTTTTTTTGTTTTTAATAGTCTTAAGAACATAAACCTGTAAGTGCACTTTCAAAAGGTTCATCATTTTACATTGTAATCTTTTTTTGTTATATGAATTTTGGCCTACTTTCACTTTGGACAGACTTGGTGAAAACAAACATGGCTGACAAAGCGGAATCACATTAACGGAACACCGATAATCCATCTAGCTTCAAGGAAGACAGTCAAGCTAATCAAATTTTTTGTTTGGTCAACTTGACTGTAATTTCTAAGAACAGGGTTTCGTTATCCGTTGAGAACTACTAAAAGGCCTATCACAGCGGCTCGACTGTATTCCCTGAGGTTCCAAGGTTTTTGGTTTTCCGTTAAGAACTACAAAAGGCCTTTCACCGTAAATTGATCAACTTGATTGTATTCCCTGAGGGGGAAAGGGTGGTTGGTTTTTCCGTTAAGAACTACTTCAAATGCCTATCACTGTCTGTTTGGGCAGCTTGACAGCTTTTCCTGAGGCTAAACCCAAGCTTGGTTTTACTGTAGAGAACTATAAAAAAAGGCCTATCACCATGAGTTTAGTCAGCTTGACCGTATTCCTTGAGGGTTTAAGAGGTCTTTGTTTTCCGTTATAAACTACTATGAAAGGCACATCACTGATAGTTTGGTCAGCTTGACTGTATTTAATGGAGGCTAGAAAGGTTGTTGGTTTTCTGTTAAATATTTTAAAAAGGCGTAACACTGTGTATTTGGTCAGCTTGTCTGTACTGCATGAAGCTTGAACCGGGCTTTGTTTTTCGTTAGGAACTACTCAAAAAGCCGTTGGTTTGGACAGCTTGACTTTATCCCCTGAGGCTAACCCAACTTGTTTTTCCGTGAACAACTACGACTTTATTCTCTGAAGTTAGAAATGTACTTGTTTTTCCATTAAGAACTACTAGTACTACAAAGGCCTATCATCATTGGTTTGTCATCTTGACTGTACTCCCTGAGGCTAGAGAGGTTCTTAGTTTTCCGGTAATGACTAATACAAAGACCTATCACTGTTGGTTTTGTTATCTTTACTGTATTCCATAGAATCGGGCTAGGGTTTCCATTAAAGAATACAAAAAACTACTTTTATAAAAAAGGGCCTATTAATGTTGGTTTTGGTCAGCTTGATTGTTTTCTCTGAGCCTAAATCAATGCTTGGATTTCCGTTAAAAACTTCTACAATGGGCACGTGGGCGGGCTTGGTCAGCTTGACTGTATTCCTTAGTCTATAAATGTTCTTGTTTCTTTTCTTTGATAACAACTTAAACTCCTATCACTGTTGGTTTGGTCAGCTTTACTGTATTCCCTGACCCTAAAACTAGGCTTGGTTTTTCAACAATGTCACAAATAGACAATCATGTTTCCATTTAATGTTAATAACCTAAATTACAATAATTTTACAAATGTTAACAAATGGAATGAAATTTGACGAGAGACATCTCAAGCGATCCATTTAAATCAAGCGACCGGATAACAGTTAGCCTTTAACGGTGGTATAAAATTTCATTCAATCGCTTTTGATGACAAGCTTAATTCTTTGAAATATAATGTAAAGGAAATGGTAAATTGTCACGCATAAGTTGCCATGTTAAATGAACTACTTATACAAAAACAATTTATTTTTAACACATGAAATCCTTATTAATCTTCTCTAAATCCATGGCAGAGATTTAACTATGATATAAACAAAACTTTATTTTAACTTTTAATTATTACATGTTTGATAGATGTATTTTTTGGCTATTTTTATCTTTTTATGATCAAATGTTGCCGTTAAGTCTCCTTTAACCTAATTGGTATTCCTGGGTAACTGAATGATTCTTATTTAGGTAAAAACCCAACTGTACACAATGAAAACCATTTACATATTGTATGTATCAAAATGTAAAAAAAAATATTATTTAAACAATTTACACTCAAATAACTATTTTGTCACGAATAGCTGTATCACAATAAAGTCATTTTAAACACAAATTTTCAACTTCAACACTACTAAACGTACATATGTAATAGTTTATGTATTACATCTAAAAATATCTAATTTATTACAACTAAAATTAAAGGCTAAAGGTATATATAATTTTCTAAGTAAGCTTTATGTAACTTTGTAAGCAAAGGCACGTATAGAGTGCAATAACATCTGATTGTCAATGAAAGCTCGAAGGCTATTTCCAATCGGGTGCTATTCTAGAATGTACAGAATATTAAACAGCTTTAATACAGTAAGTTATTACTAATTTCATTGCAAGTAACTAACTATCAATCCCGCGTGATTTATATATCAGAGGTGATAGACTAACGCCAATCATTGAACTTAATATCCATTATAGATTATAGTTTCGGGGAAATTTCACGATAGAAATGGACAAAAATGTTGAAAAGTTTGATGAATTGTGCATACCAAAATGTAGTGCATACTATATAATGAAAAAGAAGGATTTTCTATGAGTTCAACATTTGATGTTAAAACATTGTACAATTTTGTGTCCTTGTCAGTAATGAATTTGTTTCGATGATGTGAGACTGAATCAGACCGAGCCTGCAAAATTTTCGATTTTGGCGTTTATGGTATTCTTAAGAGATTCCTGGTTTCTCTTTTTAACACAGAATTTACATGATCAGGTTACATGTAAAACCTATGTTTGTACAATCTCAGGCTTAATGTATCAGTTCGTTACAAGACGTCATAGATTACAGTTGTGTAATCATTATTCTGAAACGAAATGATAGAAAGATATAAGTTCTGAAGAATGCATTTGATTTAGTATTTTCAATTGAAATTAAAACACGTAAACAATCAATCAAATTTTATTCATGGGATACTGGGCTACTAAAATCATCGAGTATATGTCTGTAAAAATCGTTTTATTAGTAGAATAAGTTATTTATTAGGTCTTTGATAAATTCAGGAAGACAATCCGAAAGAGACTATTTCAATGTAAGTAAAAACAACAAAACGACTCTCAGGTAAATATTGTTGATTCATTTTCTTTATTTACTATCATTACCCTTTTGTTTACTAGTTATTTCATGGTCTGGTCATGCGTAAGAATAATCTTTTCTGCAAATACCCGAATAATAAGGCACTTAATGGTTATTTAAAATAAGTTTTTCAATTAATTCTCAACATTATCTCAGGCGATAAACATATTTTAATGATAAAAAGAAATCTTAAATTTATTAAAATTAAGGAAATCAAAACGTGTACGCAGAGTCCTTTGACCCGCAGTCTTCATACTTGGCATTTGGGTTAGTCATGACCATGAAATCACCCAATCGATTGATGTTACTGGGTCAAAAGTCAAAGTCACACGGGCATTGACTTCAAAAAGATTGTCCGCCAAATAACTTAAGAATCATTTGACTCAGTCCTCATAGTTGGCATGGAGGTTGAGCATGGCATCAGGTGATCACTATTGATTTCGAAGTCACTGGGTCTAAGGTCAAGCTCACAAAGGCTTAAGTTCAAAAGGCTTTTCAGATCAATGCCTTGAGCATGTTTGTGCTAACATTCTTCATATTTGATATTGTGGTTGGTTTTGACTGGTAGATGATCCCTTTTGATTTTAAGGTGACTGTCATAGGTCAATGTTACAGGGGCTTTTACTACAGTAAGCTTGTCTGCTAAAATGCTTAATAGTACCTGTCAACAGTGAATTGAATTTGACATTTTCACATTTGAAGCGTAAAATAATGTTCTCATATATTCATCATATAACACCCTCAGGCAAAGTCGCATGAATTGGGAGGGATATTCAAGTCATGCATCGGCAGTTTCAGTTGGAGGTAAGTAGGTCAAAGGTTAAGGTCAATTTGATCTTTGCCGCTGAAACGTGTAGACTACATAACTTAGCAATACACTGGCTTACTACCCTCACATTTGCTTTTGCTCTAAATGACCACTTTTGATTCTCACAAGTGGTAGACGGGGGTATTCATGCCCTGACAGTGGCAGTTCTACTTTATACTTACCGGTATATGGAAGGTATCTAGAAAAGATATGAAAAACTTTATATTTTGATACATGCCTAATTTTCTTTTACAAAACATGATAATTGAGACAATAAAACCATGAAACAATATGTAACATGTTGACGTCAAAATTCTACACAATGGTTTATTTTAAATGACCACTTTAAACATTAGGGAATTTAAAGTTAAGGTTATTAAATTTAAAAATGTCACTGTATAGCAAACATATTATTCAGAACATCTCCCTGCACAATCCCTTTAGATTCCTTTTCAATAACAAGATGCATTTTTGTCGTGAATTTCTAGATTATTGCCATAAAAATAATGATCGTCATTATGTACGTATTTGTTCCAAAAATAAAGAAAAATATATATACAAAACAGAAAATCAAATACCACCTAGTAAAATAAAGATTCAAAGAAGCACCCTGAGTGAACAAGTTTTGTCACGTGACCACAAATGCAAACGCCGGACCCAATTTCAGGTAATTATTTGCAGACTGCAAACACAAAAATAAGACATAGACCGTAGGACCCGGCGTAAATTAAGCTTTTATTTTATGTGAGAAGTCATTACTAGACTTTAGTAGTATTTTAGAACACTTCGACACAAATGTTCTGTTCGCAAAGCAAACGCCGATAGGTTTTACTTTTTCCAATCATTTTTTACACTGGTGAAATACATGTTGAGGTAAAAAATAATAGAGGATATGTCTTTTAAAATGCCATTTCCGTCCCTAACTCATTTATAATTCCATTAGCAAAGTTATATTTCAAATTGACATAATCCCATACTATTCATCGTATTGTCTAATTTGCAAACGTCGTTTGAACATTTAAAATATGCAAACGCCGGTTGAACATATTAAGGACGTTTTCGGGAGTTTTCATATGGACATATAGGCAAAACTAAAATTGTTAAATAGAATTTCTGTAAACTTGGCATGTTGTTAGAATATGATAACAGAAACATTTTAAGCGAAAAAAAATTGGGGTCAACGTTCTCGTTGTTGAGTTATCTGCCCTTGAATCAGACTTTTCTACTTATTTGAGGTCATTTCAAGGGCAGATAACTTAAACATACTTAAATCAATTCTTGTTTTTACTTCTGGATTATGTTTTTCTTTTTATTGTTAAGTACAATACATAATAACATGCAATTCCTTACATTGTTTCTGTTAATTATTTTCAATGAAAATAAAGGTACTTTAAATTCTTAAAAAATAGTCCATTGTTTTAGAAAAAAATACACAGGTTAAAAGAAAAAGTTGATATAAAAACTACCCACTCTAAGTTTGTTCTTGAAATTTTGCATATCAACTAAAACGAAGACAAAGTTCATGAAAATAGGAAGAAAAAATTGTTTTGTTACCATTCATTGTAAATTATCTGCCCTAGAATTTAACAAAAAAGTCCATTTCAAGAGAAGATATCTAGAAAAAGGAACGGGACCCAAATTTATTTTTCGCTTAAAACAAGCCAAGTTAAAAAAATTCTATTGTAATGAACAGTTTAATGTTTCCATATTTGTCTATATGAAAACTCCCGAAAACGTCTTTAAATATATATATATATTTCTTGCATCTCAGACAGGAATATCTACCGTTTACACCGGTGCTGGAAAACTCTGTCTTACACCCTAATGTAAGACAAGTCGCGTGCTTTAAATGACGTCATTGACGCGCGCCTTTTATGAATGGATAGCGTTCTTAGGATGACGTCATTTTCTTTATGAATGAAGTTGTATGTTCATACGCTATTATAAGAAAAAAGTACGTATAATATATATCAGTTTTCATAATTTCTGTTTCGAAAATATTTGACATGTAATATGCAAGAAAAAGAATCAAACACCGGCTGTTGGTACAGACGGGAATATCCAGCTCTCGGATAACAGTTTAGCGGAAACTCGACAGATATTCTGGTCTGTACCGGCAGCCGGTGTAAGATTCTTATAAACCGGTGGTTATTTAATTTATAAGTCAAGTTGCAAATATTACAATTCTCTGAACAAAAGACTTCTCTCTTTTCTCCTTCTTTATTATTCTATAAAACTTCTGTACATCCCATATGTACATACATACATAAAGCCGTATAATCTTCTCAAAAATCAATTACACACAAAATTCGTCGGGAATAAACTTTGATTTAAAAATTTAGAAAAAAAATCTTCTTAGGTTGAACTATACAGCGACGTTGAACTACACAGTGAGATCACTTGGAGTTACTTGTTTCATATAAAATTTAGCGAAGGTCTTTTCTTTTGACCAATCTGCAGCGTTGAGAATTGGGACCTAAAGTTCTTGTAGAATGTGCAGTTTTACTTTTATGTTTATCTGCATAAGCCTCTTGAATAGTTTTAAGAATATATGAAGCCAAAATTTGTGAAGAACCTTTAGAATGAGGTATATTTATTGTCAGAAATAAACTTATTTCATCTTTACGTCTGAAGGATTGAGTTCTTTTAAGATAGATCTTGGATGGTCTTAAAAGCTGGTACACAATTTTTTGCTGATGAAAGACCAGGTCTATCCTGTTTAGCCAAACCTTGTATGATAACAGTTTCCCCATCTGTCTTCACAGAAATAGCTCCTTCTAATGTTAACGTTTGAAGGTAGCTTGCTCTCCTGAATGTCGTGATAGCTGTAAGAAAAACAACTTTAAATGTTAAAAATTAAATTGATGTTTTTCTGAAAGGTTCAAAAGGAAATGTTTGTAGCGCACTAAAAACTTTAGACAAATCCCATTCAGGCAACAACTTTGTTACGGGAGTTCTTAAATTGAATACATAACACACGGATGTTGACCACTAGGAGTGTTATCTACTGGAGGTAAAACTGCAGATAAAATAGAGCAGTAACCTACTGTAAACCTTCATTGTATTGTACAAATCTGATAAAAACTCAGCACAATAATGTAAGGATGCTGTGAAAGAATCAATATTCTTTTGACGACACCAAATCATAAATTGTCTTAATTTACTGGAGAAATCTTTCTGAGTACCAGTTCTCCAGCTGGCTGTAAGAAGTTTTTCAGAACACCTGGATTTGGATGACATATCTGAGATTTGTTTGTTGTAACAGATTTTTAGCCAATAGAAGACATAACGGTTAAGCTACCGATAGATTCAATAAATCTGGAAACCATGGGCGTCATGGCCAGAACGGAGTTATTAGAATCAGTTTGCAATGAAATTGTTTCATATGATGAAGAACAGATATAGTTCAGCGTTCAAAAAGACATCAACGGGCGCTTGCATATATTTCAAATGACCAACCGACGTTTGCACATTTTACTTGGTCAAACGACGTTTGCAAAATCGACAATAAGTGGAAAACATAGGTTTATATCGAATATAAGCTTGCCAATGAAAATATAGATTAGTTAGGTACGAAAATTACTTGTAAAAAGACATATCTTCTTATATTTTCCCTCTACATGGGTTTCCAGTGAACAAAAAAGATAAGAAAAGGTAAAACCTATCGGCGTTTGCCTTGCAAAAAGAAAATTTGTGTCGAAGTGTTCTAAAAGAACACCTAAGTCTCGCAATTACTACATACATAAAATAAAATCTCAATTAACGCCGGGTCCTATGGTCTAGGTCATAATTATGTGGATGCAGTAGAAAAAAAGATATCTTTAAATAATTACCTGTAATCGGGTCCGTAATTGCTGAAATGTTAAATCGGCGTTTGTATTTGTGGTCACATGACAAAACTTATTCATCCAGGGTGAGAAAGTTATCCCAATTTTCAAGTAAATTCACCATTACTTTTTAATATTTCGGACCACAGTGGCGATGAAAGGTTCAGCTTGTATTTCATGAAGCCTTGTCTTGATAGATAATTCATACTACAACTGTATTCGTATCTACAACTAACATTATTTTATTTTATGTTTTTCAGTGGATTACTGATTTATCCGTGAAAATTATATTTGATAATTTAACAGTGAAAATTATCAAAATATAATTTCACTTTTTTCAATGACGAAACTACTTTTTTAAGATTTTCCCCATGTGGTACCTCAATTTTATTTTTACTGACAATTCTGACAATATCAGGCTGTTAAAAAAAAGCAAAGCTGAAATAGATAAATAACTTAAATGTCAAAAGTAATAAAGAGAGAAAACTTAATTCTATTCCTTCAAATTCCAATCACAAAATTTCGTCTCTAAATTTTTTTGTTTCGTTTTTACAGTCTGAAAAATACATTCCTTCCCCGTGCTAAACTGCTCTTGATGACATTTGGGCATATTAAAGTATCCTACGAGCAATAACTGTCGTATGCTTTATGAAAAATTGAATTGACATCCATCACTCGTAAAATAAGTAAAACAACCCAGCATTCCTTACAATGCCTTAGCAACCTTCCAAGTTTTCCATTTTCCTAGCTCCTTTTCTGAATGTTTTCACTTCTGTCAACACTTATTTTTTGTCTTGTTACAATCCTCAAATAAGTTTTCTTTCTTTTAAAAAGGTGTATGACTAACAAATCCAAATTATATCCTTG
>NW_026860866.1:0-13974 GCF_026571515.1 Ruditapes philippinarum
TGCCTTCACTATATTTTATAATCCCTACTCGAATGTTAATGAGTAATCGTCTACAATAAATGTCAAAAACAATTACATAACTTCACCTTGTAATTTTTATCACGCTTCAAGTGACAACTGATATCATTTCACATGAGTTCCAGCAGGAATCACTGTCACTTGCATTCTTTTAAACTATTAAAACGTCTATCAGTAAAACTCAATGTAATTTAAACTTTATTGTTCAAAAGGTGGGTTTATGCTTAGTGGAAAATTGTTTCACGTCGTACAGTTTTGTCAGTTTCTTTCTCCATCAGTAGAACACATTTTTTTTATTTTTGTTAAAATAATATGTATCCTAGGGGACCAAATGCTAGAAAAGACGGCTGCGTTTAATACGCAATGTGCGATGAAAACTCAAGAATATTGTTTAGCACTCTGCTTGTAAAGCTCTTCTTTGGTTTACGCTTAATATTTTTCAAACTAATCTAGCATTTGTGAATGTATCTAGATAAGGGATGTATCAGTGCAAAGACGAGGAACGGTATATGTGTATAACAAAGGGCACGATCTGCAAACATTTATCTGTTTTGTTAATCAAAGGGGTTCTTTATTTATAGATATTTTTATTTGAAAATATTTTCTACTTTTTAAAACAATTTTGAAAATAATTCCTACATATTATTTAGGAAAGTTAAGAAACTATATTTTAAGATTGTATAGATGTTTTTGATTTCACTTATTCTATAAAGTGAAAGTATTTACATTGTATTGTCTGTATATTCTATCGAAAAATATTTATTAGAATGTTTGATAAATAAGTTTAGTGTAGAAAAATGCAAACTTGATAACAGTGAACAATTTACAAGGCACATCAACAGGACGTGCTGGGATACTTATTTCATATTTTCACTAAAGTTATGGCTAAGTCTACACCATATTTTCTCCTAAATGCTAACAACTATGGGAATATCGCATGGCGGTCACAACTTTTTTCAACTTTTTGAAATTGAACGTCCATTGAGTTTTAAAATATTATACGTAATCATTTTTTTTTTCAAATTTGTCTTTAACCTCAAGATGTTAAAATATATCCTAGACGGGTATCTATTTTAATCTGTTTTTTATAAACTTAAGAAGAACTAATGCATAATTTTAAATGCGGACTACTATATTTGCTTAATGTTCTAGTCATTTTGTGTATATTTATATTTGCTAACCTGTGAAGAGAATATACATGTACTACGCATTAATGCACTGTCTGTAGCATAAACTTTTAATAACTGTTATTAAATTTTATTGAAACTTTAGCCCAATTTGGGGTATTTTTGGATCATCCCCCGTATTACATTACCGAGACCTCTTTTGCTTAATCAATCAGCAAAATCAATTTTATTCAGAAGTTCAAACTGCGTTTTAAGACTTTTCAGAGGATTTAGTGAAATGAAAGCTCAACATATTGTCTACATACACGTATAAATCTTTTCATTATTTCTTAAAAACAATTTTAGAGGAGCACTTATTAAATAAATGATTCAGCATTCTTTCGTACACACTAACTCCTTGATTTTTTTTAATAACAGGCAAAGTTGGACACCTAGTTAAAATTTGAAGTATGTTTTACGGATAATCAAACTTATGGCCGAAACATGCACCAGGGTAGCGCATGCTTCTAAAATTAAAGCTTGTAAAACTCATAAAAAATATTCTCAGGAAAATATTTACTTCTCAAGATCATTTATTAGATTGACGACCTGGTTACCGTATAAAAACAACATTTTTGTCGTTATGTATTTATATAACGACGCATATTTTATCCTATTGTATTTTCATATTCGGTATACAGGAAACAATTACCATTCAGCTCGTATCGTATAAAACTAAATAAGCGGTCAAAGTGAGACGGGAGAACTTTTAATGGTGTAATTCCGATTTCCTGACTGATGCACTTAGGCAACGCCGGCTGCCTCATAAAAAGTGTATGAATTACTAATGATATGCTTCGTTTCAGAATTATGTAACACACTATAGTAGTTCGATTTATGTCTCGAGTATACAGAAAATCATTGCTATATCATTTATTAGTAACAACAAAACATAAATGTTGTCTTCAATACGGTAACCAGATCGTCACTCTCACTTAAGATCTTTTAGACTTTCAAACAATTGTAATGCTGGTTAAAATAATTGTCTAAGTAGTCGTATTTGCTTTATTTTTTTATTTTAATTTGATTTATTATCATATATTTCGGTCCGTTTTCTTACGGTTTACATGTTTCGGCTATTGAATTGCAAAAATTTGGCACAACCTTTGCAAAATTCATGCGTTATTGTCTTATTTCTGCTTTGCTGAATATACTGTGATGTCGAAACAGTTTGTTTACGTTATTTTTTACGCACAAAAATATATGAAAACAAAGCACACATAACAAATTATATTACAACTGTTTTATATTATCATCAGCGGGGTAGCGTTGTTCCAAGAAGGTGACTGTACTGACGAGACTACTGTAAGCCAGCAGTTTACTGTAAGAGAGCATGTTACTGTTAAACCATCATGTATATGTCCTTCCATCTACCAACCAGTGTGTGGCGTCGATGGTAAAACGTACTTCAATGACTGCAGAAGAAAATGCGCAAAGTAAGTTTTCGAAAATTTCGTAATGTTCCATTCAAAAGATTTTTATTTGGTTAATGAATCGTAATAAATAAAAAACGTAATAGTAATGAAGTATATACATCAATTTCAACTAAGGAATATAATTTAAAACCACAATGCAATGTTGAACGCTCTAGACATAAATGTATAGTTTATATGCCACGTGTCGTGTGCATCATTGAATCATGTGAGGTGTGCTTTTAAAAAGACTTCATCGTCATATAAGTATTAAAAACTACTATGTTCTTCATTGAAATTGATAAAAAAATCATTTATTTTCAATCGAACATTGAAATTTGAAGCGTCCAATTAAGTCAGATGTAAAATATTGCCTTTCAAACTGTAAAAGTATAAATTAACAAGTATTTAAAATTTTGTCACATAACTTAAAATTCGACAAAGAACGTGTTTATAAAACAGTGTCATATATTGCTGTGAAATCGGTAAATAAACGCGTGTTTCAAAAGACCAGAACAGAAGTGTATACTTTAATTTTGATTTGTACATAATACATCACCATATACAAAATACTTTTCAAGTAACCTGTACATTTCAGTGCAATCAGTTTAAAGAAATCAGTAATAAAGATACATGTATGATGTAATATAAAGCAATCAATGATTGTAATGACACTCAATCTGAGAGTTATTTTAGCCTCAGTTAAGTCAGTATGAACATATTCAAGAAGAAAAATCACGACCAAATACTACAATTTTGTTTTATCATTAAACATTTTTTATATTGAAGTTCTAATAGTTATATCATTTTTGTAATATACTGTTTATTTACATAATTCACTTCTATCATTAATTATCAGCAATGCAATGAATTTGTACATACATGTACTTTGGTTTACAAAATGATATCGTTTTAACATAAAGTTAATGAATACTATGAAGTCAAGTATAACATGTGCATATAAGAATAAAATGAAATTCGTCTTCTATGTCTCTTTAAGAACGACATTGACAGTAGCATTCATTTCTTTGCTTTTTTTTTTATTTTGTATCTTATTTTATTTTGTATTTTATTCTAGCGTATCTACAAGTTTGTATTCTTAGGTTATGTGCAGAAGTTCTAAATCTAGAAAAAGTAGTTTCAAGTGTTTGACCAAATGATCTTAGTTACAAAAATATTTTAACACACATTATACACATCTAAGTGTGCCATATATAAGTGTATATTCGGTAAATTAACACGTACATGTATATTAAACTGTGTCATATAACTTTAAATTCGGTAAAGAACACGCATTTTGAACTGTGTCATATATTACTGTAAATTGGGTAAATTAAAACCTTTTCTAAACATTGTTTTAATTTTAGGTTTAGATCATATGCCCTTGAAAAATGGAAATATGCTTTCAGTTAACCTCGGGTGTTTCAAATTTAAAGCAACACCAGCGGTCAAAACCACCACATCTTTCTTCTGTAAATTCGGTAAAGAACGCGTATTTCGAACTTTGTCATATATATATCTGATAATCCGGTAAATTAACAAATGTTTCAGCTGTGCCATATAACTTTAGATTTTGTAAAGAACGCGTATTTTAAACTGTGATATGTATTACTGTAAATTCGGTAAATAAACAAGTTTTTTTTTCAAACTGTATCATAATACTTAAACACGCGGATAAGATGTGTTATATATTACAAATTTGATGAATTAAAACTTTTTTAATTGATATATTACTGTTAATTTGTTTAACTAACATGCATTTTAAACCGTGTTTTAATTATATAACTGTAAATGCGATAAATTGACAGTTTTTTACAACATTGTTATATATTGCCGTAAATTATGTGAAAAACGCGAATTTCAAGCATTGCCATAATAACTAATTACTGTAAATTTGGTATAGAAGGCATATTTCAAGCCCTGACATAGTACTTTATTTAAATAGTTTAAACATTATATGTTATAAAGAAATCAAACAAAGCGTAATTTCAAATATTGTAGAGATCAGGAGGAAGCTAAAGTGTATAGCAAGTTTTATCTATATCACTTCTTTGTTTTGACAGTGTTAAGCTAGCACACGTCGGAGCATGTGATGTCACATGGGTGACAATAAAGACACATACCACAAGACAGCCGAAAAATACACGTGCCACAAGAAAGACGAAAAAGACACGTGCCACAAGACAACTGAAATATACACGTGCCACAAAATAGCCGAAATATACATCTACCGCAAAATAAGAAGCACAGCAAAAATTCAAATTCTACAATTTCTTTATACAGACATTTTATCTCTGTTTGTGCACAACAACAAAAACAATCCAATCAACAACAATACTGTTTATTGTTAAGTCAAGTTACAAACATGGTAATGAGATTGTGACTAAGAGAGGTAATGGCTGTAATCTCATAGAATCTTTGCTTGCATATCTTTACATATCTTTACACATTTTATCTTTGTCAATTTGCAATAATCTTATAATCCCAAAATGAACAAAATGAATGAAAATAAACAATAGGCAAATATATGTTTTACTTACTGCGTGTTCCTTACTTCATTGCCACTCCTTTGAGCACGATATACGTTTACTTTTTAACCCAGAAATAAAGTATGGGTCAAATGCATAAATGCATATCTTTATCATGATGTAATTGATTTAAAACTGCATGTTCGTTTTACCTTTAAAATATTTTCCCGATTTTTGTAAGTACCAATTAATAGAAAACATTATTTGTCGGAGTTTGGATAGGGATTTGTACAGGAATATGTACACAATCTTTAAAACAATAATACTTCTGGACATATCTAAGTTATGGCACCTTTTTCTGTGATTTAGGAAAGTTGTTATATAATCAGAGGTCGTTTGTAATATAACCCCGTCTCCGTTACATATGCACGCGAGCGTTTCTAAAGGTCCATATAACAAATTCTTTATAACGGAAAATAGTAGTCTTTAGAAACTGTGACCGCATATGGGGCCAGTTTTACCTCTTGGATGTTATGTCATCCATTTTTATATATTCATTTATATAAATCATATATATATATATGATTGCAAGTTGATGCTTTATGCCAAATATCATAACCGTAAGTATTCTTTGTATTAAATTAACAGTCCAGTTTGTTTGAGTTGTAACAGATATAATTTAACTTTAAGTAAAGGATTGATTCTGTCAGTTAGAACTATCAATATCGATATTTATTATACCATTTTGAGATTTTTTGTTAGAATAAGTTGTATTTACTTAACTGTCTTTTAGTTGCAGTAACCATTTAAAAATATGTGTCAGAGAAACACAACAGTATAGTAAACAATTAACAAAGCACGTAAAAACTACGCGCGGGAATACTTGTTAAATATTTTCTCTAAAAGTATTGCTGACTTAATAAAAGTATGCACAAAAATGCATTCTTCTATTAAAAATGAAAGAGAAGCGAAAGAAAAAAAAGAGCAATCCCGTTTAATCATTGCAGCTGACTTAATATGTTTATATATATTTCAAAGTTTCTTTCCATCCGTTATTTTAGGATTTTAGACGTAATTTTATAATACTTTTTATATAAAAGGATATCTCCTTTTCATTTGATTTTAGGAGAAGCTCTATTGCATATTATCCAGAGGTGCAAATTTCATTATAGTATTTTCAGAGGAATTAACGGAAAGAAATTGTTAATAATGTTCTGCAGTCACGTTAAAATCTCTTTCGTCTTCCAAAAAGAAACCATCAAATTCGCCGTAATGGTTCTCTAAAGACCAATGTAATAAATCATGTGAATAATAATCTCAAAACGTACATCCATAAATAAACGATACAGTTGCTTTCATTAAATGTTGTTTTATATTCATGGGACTAACATCTTGCAAACTAGAATAAACTATTAATCGGCAATGTTCTAATGTAGGTTGAGCATTTGACATAACATTGAATTCTTGTGTTTATCACATGGAATGGTTTATGTATGCATAGTCTTGTAATGAAATACAGAGATAGTTTTCCTGTTTATAAGATACTTTGTGAGTTCACTTTAAATTTATTTTATTACAAGCCTAATTTAAATGAATATCAACATTCTAATCACACACGTTTTCAAATTAGAAATAGCATTAATGATATATTCAATTTCATCTAAGTCGATAAGAAAATGAAATTTATGGAAATCATTAAGAACGCCCAAAGCTACAAACACTTGGCTTAATAGAGCTTCTACGTAGACGGTAGGTATGCAAGGTGGTATAATACTTCCTATTATTTCTATAGTAAGTGATTTTTACTTTTTCTGGTGTTTTGCAGTAGAATCTTTATTTGGTTGTCTAACCAATTTCTATCAAATTTGTTCCATGCAATCTGTTTATTTTAAAAATTTAGAAACTTTCCATTTGAGTTAAAGTTTTTGTTCATTGAAAAGGGCAATTAAGTATTTAATATACGCATAATGTGATTTGTAAATAGTGCAAGCTAAAATAGAAACACAATCCGTAGACGAAATAGAAATAAAATTCACAGACTGTATTTTGATAAATATGAAAGAAATGTTTGCATGCTATCAAAATATAGAATCTGAAAAGTTTCTTCATTGAAAATCAATATCTATTAACTTAATGTGAGGAAATAGATTCATGATTCCTTAAAATAATGACCATGCTTGGAAAAAGATGACATAAAATCATCTATTATCACGCAATTTTGCCAATTATTCCATCATTAGAAGAAATATGATGAGCCGAATGTTTCTCAAAGGAACACTTGATAAATCAATTGCTATATTTATGATCTGTAAACAGGACAACTTGTATTTTGTGCAATAAAATCAGAAATTTTCCGGTCAATTAGAGAGATTTTAGCATTTTAGAAAGCTTAACAAGTTAGTAAACTTCCCGTGGAAGGAAACCACGTGCCATGCTGGATTTGAACCAGCGGCGTTAAAGGGGCAAGTATTGAAATTCAGCGACCCGTTACGATTATGGAGGTCAGTATTTTCAAAGACAGATTATCAGTAGAAATTGATATAATTATATGTAATCTGCTTAATGACTTTGATATAATATATATTTGCTTGCTTTTATGTTAGCATATTTACAGTATTATACAAATATATTAACCAAAATAATTTCGTACAGAATAAGCAAATGGTTATCCCCTTAAATAACTAAAAAGATACAAAAACAAAGTTAAATTTTTGGAAAATTGTTATGAATATTTTTGAAAAAGGATAGAAACAAAATAATTTAGATAGAGTTCAGTTTATAATGATATCAAATGCACGTTGCAAAAATGTATTGGAAGTATTGTATACATGTACCTGAATGAGTATGAACAACATATTTTGTTGTTTTCTTTCGCAAGAAGTCTTGAAAATCATAAATCAGTGTTCCTCAACAGAAAGAATGTTGCGTACAACGGATGTAAAATAATAATAGTAGTACCCTAATTTTATCATATATTGACTTATTCAGTGCTGACTTTATATTAATTACACAAACAAACTATTTCGTAAATAATTTTGCAAAGGATCTGAATTAAGATTAATGTATTAATTTCTTATAAGTGCAAGTTAAGCAGCTTAAATTAGATCACCGTCTTTTGTGTATTAAACAGATTTGCAAGATTTGAAAAAAAAATATTACAAGAAGCCATATGTAGAATATTGTCACCCATATTGCTCCATAACTCAGTTGTCGAGAAAGTTGAAGAAATGAAAAATATTTGTGGCATCTGTGCAATAGTCCAAAAGTTATTACTATTGAAAAGAAAATATGGGATTGAATGAACGATTCAGTTTGGAAAATAATTAGCAAGTAACTTGGCACGTAATTTTAATGGGATTTGTACATTGTTTAGGCCTACTATTATCATTTGAAGTTTTCTCCTATCCGTCAAATTCACTTAACATCAGAGAAGACCTTCTAATATATCTCTTGCAATACAATATAAAGTACAACGGTAATATGGAGCAATAGCAAGATATTAACACTATGAAACAGGTCTTTTTTAAATTTACCATAGAAGTCACCATGAACTTCAACATAGTTGAGTATATCTTATACAGATATTACTACTCTTTTTTGGTACGTTATCATTAATAAAGTTAAAGACAAAGAACACGATAAAACAATGCAAACGACCATATGCAAACATTGTGGATTAGTAAGCTAGCTAGTAAGATAGATATTGCCCACATGTCTGAGGGTCATGTGGTATAAAGTCATCTACCTCGAATAGAAAATATTTAGGATTATGTTAAGTTAGACAAGACAAATATTGCACTGAATAATTGCTTTGAAAACAAGAAAATGAACGGGTTTTAAGGCCTCCGGTCGATGTAAAGAATTACAAACAGTTCAATAAAGTATTATAGCATATGTATTAATATATTAATCCATTTGCTGCAAAATAAATAAAAAAAACTTTGAAAAGGTTCAATTGTGAAAAGGTTCAATTGTAATGATAACAATTTTCATATTTTTGCTGACTATTTTAATTGAAGGAACTCTACTGATCTATGTAAAACTATCAAATTGTATGTTTTGAGTCTTTTACACAACAGTAGAGTTCCTTTAAATATATCATTTTAAAGAAAATAATTAATGTCAAATGTTTGATCAACAGTATAATAGTACCACATATTATCAAATGTTCATTAATTTAAAAATGAAGAGGGATGTTTATCCTGCAAATTGTTATGAGTAGTATATCTAGAAAAGAAAGCATTTTAAAATAAATAAATTTGCTCATACATCAAAATACTGATCAACCTGGGAATAGAACAATTTTCAGAATAGTGAGTTATGATGATTAAATGGTTTCTAGGTGATACATGAGATATGAATAAATGGTCTGTCAAACTTAATTGGTATTTATATTTCAAACGAATTGCCATCAAGGGAGCTTTTTAGAACAGACAGTCGAATTCAAATACATTTGTAATTGGAGTTCAACATTTCAAAAATTGTATATTCAAAGTCATAGTACTAAGTTGGTTAACATATTTCAAAATTATACCAAACATCTAAAAAATCCAAAACAAAATGTTTGTTAAAAGATTGTATCTGTTCGTGTCAGTATCTGTAATATTTTGATCGTTAAAATGATGGACGTGTTATGCAGATAAATACCAATCAATGTTTTCCAAACTCATATCAAAGCAATGTAATTAATTGGACAATGTATACCTCTAGAAAATATTGTTAATGTAACACGATAAAACATTAGAAATTGATTGATTAAATGTCATATCCTAATCCCATATGTTATAGGGATGTCAGTGTTTTTCCAGCATTTGAGCAAATAATATAGAATTAATGTTTTAACGTTAACTAGACTGATCTTAGAAACGACTAATTAGGAATATAAGTCGTATAGTTTCATCATTGTCCTTAATACATTTTCTACAAATAATTTACAACATATTTTGAATCATTTATTGCTATTTTTGAATAGAAATCTTTAATAATATTTATCTTAAATTTACCATTTGATGAACAATCATGAACAATCATTTGAATTGTTAATATTTATTTTAATTGATTAGAAAATAAATAAATATGAATTGACACGCACATGTCTAAACTATGATGAATCATTTTTATAACTTATTTGGTTTGCAATAGACTAAGATGGAATATCTTCAGATTAAATGATTCACAAATTCCAAAACATTGTAACAAATAAAAAAATATTTATCACTTTAATTCTACATTTCTAATTATCCTTTAATTTGTAATACAAAGATATTCTATCATCAGTGAAATTACTATTTACAACATTACATATTCATAGTGAAACAGTTTCAAAGCATTCCGGTTGCTATATTTCTCTATTGTTTTTTTTTATTTTAGACAGGACCAGGTGATATAAAATGAGAAACGCCATAAGAATGCATTCTTCTAAAATAGAAAACAAAGAAATGAAACTTTCTTCATATTTTACACCGTAATTCTATCAATGTACAGGGGTAATTCTTAGTGTCTTTCCTCCTTTTTTATTTTTATCATTACATTGTCTTTGTCATCACGCAAAGTTTTAATTAATATACGCGTGTATTACATACTTTACAAGATACAATTTCGTCAAGGTTTGTGCCTGAAAAGATTTTGAACTGTTATAACATAAATCAAGGAGTTAGTTTTGACCATAACAAACGAACATCTACTGTAGCAAGATAATTAGATAGCCGACATAAAGTGTCTGACGACAGAATGCTGTATAAATTTGTTTACGAGTGCACAAACTATTACTGAAGTTGACTGATGAATATGCTCCTCTACCATTGAGTCTTAGAAATAATGAAGAGATTTATTACTGTATAAACCTTGTTTAGTATCCTTTTTAATGTAATACATAGACAGTTTAAATTAAATGACTTCCCTTACATAATAAGGTAAATTAAAATGCATGCGTACTTAAAATATAGTTTCCTAACTTTACAAATTGATATAGGAATTATGTTCAAAATTGTTCTATGTCATAAACAATTTCAAATGATGATATCCTAGAATAAATAGGTTTTTTTACAAATCCAACAGCTTAATGTTGTTTGCAGATCGTGCCCTTTTTATGCACATATCCTGTCCCCCTGCCCCCTGCACTAAACCATCCCTTCTCCCGATGCATTCACAAACATTTTTTATAGATGAAATTTAAAAACTGAAAAGCGCAAAGCGAAGCGAAGGAAGGTTCGGTTTTGGTCCGGTGCTTTCTGGGTTTTGGCTGGATTATGTCGGGAATTGCGTTCTGTGAACGTTATCTTGTTGGTCACTGTTTTCCTATTTTTACAAGCGGACTGCTTAACAATATTCTTATATTGTCTTCAAACATTGCGTATTGAACGCAGCTGTCTTTTGCTACCCTTCTGTCCCCTAAGATACATATTATTTTTTTTAAAAGTGTGTCGACGGAGGTTGGTGTCTGAAAATATATTTGCCTGTTATTAAATAAACCAAGGAATAGTTTGTACGAAAAGAATGCTGAATCATGTAATTTATAAGTGTACATTTTGAGAAAACTATTACTGAAACTGACCTTTTATCTTGCTCCTCTAAAATCGTTTTAAGAAATAATGAAAAGATTTATACGTGTATGTAGACAATATGTTAGGCTTTCATTTCTCTTAATCCTCTGGAAAATACTATAACGCAATTTGCACTTCTGAATAAAATTGATTTTGCTGATTGATTTAGCAAAAGAGGACTCGGTAATGTAATACGAGGGATGATCCATAAATACCCCAAATTGAGCCAAAGATTCAATAAAATTTATTAATAGTTATTGAAAGTTTATGCTACAGACTGTGCATTAATGCGTAATACATGTATTTTCTCTTCACAGGTTAGCAAATATTATAAATATATACAAAATGACTAGCACATTAAGCAAATATAGTAATCCGCATTTAAAACTATGCATTAGTCCTTTATTTGTTTATGGTAAACAAATTAACATAAATACACGTCTAGGATATATTTCATAGCTTGAGGTTTAATACAAAATTTAAAAAAATGATAACATATTATATTCTAAACCTCAATGGACGAGAAATTTGAAGACGTTGAATGTAGTTTTTCTCCTATCCGTTAAATGTACTAAACTTATTGATCGAACCTTTTAGCATATCGTTTTCAATAGAATATACAGACATTACAATGTAAATGTTTTAGCTTTATAGAATTAGTGAAATCAAATACATTTATACCATCTTAAAATATAGCTTGTTATCTTTGCAAAATTGTTTATAGAAAATCGTTTCAAAATTGTTTAAAAAAAGTAGAAAATATTTTTAAATGATGATATCCTAAAATGAGAATCCCTTTGATAATACAGCCAGCTCAACGTTTGCAGACCGTGTATTTGTTTGTGCACCTGCACCCTTTCTCCCTTTTTGCACTGAGTAAACCTTTATCTAGATGATTCACAAATATGTTTATAGATAATATTTTTCATACATTGCGTTTTGAATACAGCTGTCTTTTCTAGCATTCCGTCCCCTAGGATACATATCATTTTAACAAAAGTTTGTTCGTCTGATGGAGAAAGAAATTGTGAAATAAAATTAAAGTTACTTCCAAGTTTTACTGATAGACGTTTTAAAAGTTAAAAACAATGCACGTGTTAGTGATTTCATCTAGAGCGTATGTAAAATGATATCAGTTGTCACTTGAAGCGTGATAAAAGCTGATGAAGCTTGAAGCGTTAGTCTTTTACAAAGGTATCAAAACGATTTACTTAAGTTAAGACATTCGCGCGTGAATTGATATTATTTCATAAATCAAATGATTGTTCATGAAATGGTCGATTTTATGTAAAAAATACTAATTTTTTAAATCATAAGTAGAAAATGTACCAAAAGGTGTCTGAAACTTCCTAAATGGAATGACTTATGTCCCAGGTGGAAGTTTCTTAGATCAATCTTGAATATTTTTTTTTTAGTTTTCGTAAAAGCATATATCAATTTTCTTTGCACAAAATAACTAGAAATAACAACATTAACTAATATCATTGTATATTCCGTCATACCTTTGCACTTTGTATATTTTGTAACTTTAAATAAAAGTTGATGTTGTTGTTGTCGTTGTTTTTGTTGTAATATTTATAACCCACTCAAATTAAAAACATTTAATATATTTTTTGAAAATGAATACTGATATCGTTTGTCTCTTACAAATAGTTCCCTTGTTGCCAATTTTGTTGGAATTATAGATATTAATTAAGTTTGACAGACCATTTATTCATATCTCATGCAGCACCTAGAAACCATTTAATCATCATAACTCACTATTCTGAAAATTGTTCTATTCCCAGGTTGATAAGTATTTTGATGTACGAGCAAAATTATATCTTAAAATGCTTTCTTCTCTAAATATTCTACTCATAACTATTTGCAAGGTGAACAACCCTATTTATATTATTCATCAACATTTGACTAATTATGTGGTACTACTATGCAGTTTATCAAGCAGGTAAATATACATAATGAACTTAGATAATGACAAAGATATCTACCATTTCCATTACTTAGATCAAGGCAACTCATAATGCTCAGCATTTGGTATATATATTTTGAAAGAAGCGTTTCTTAATCATTTGACAAACATACACTAGGAAAGAACTATTTTGTACATATGTATTGTCGATCATCTTTAATATGTGTTAGAATATGAAACAAGTTTTAAGATACTGAAAACCTACATATTCTGTAACTTAAAGCTTTATGATGTGTTAATAACAAATATATAAAACCATATATAAAACGTCATACTGCTGTCCTGTCTCGTGATATTCGGATATAACGATATAAACGATTTTAATTCCCCTGAATGTTGTTTATTATAGTTACTATGGCCCATTCACCAACCAGGACAGCGGCAGTAACATCAATTTAT